>NC_091954.1:341523-481523 GCF_031021105.1 Erythrolamprus reginae | reverse complement strand
AGGTTCTTTACCTTCCTGAGATGCTACTTTGCAAGTATTGATCACGTCTGATGAAAATATGTGACCTGAATTTCAGCCAAAAGAAAACAATTGCTCCGTTCAAAGAACAAAAGTGAATAAATGATGGGAGGTAAACAGTGTTAAATTGTGTTCTTTTTATATTGAAAAGCAAGCGGTAGTCCGGGCCACTTAATTATTTATGCTAATAAGCTGCAACTATCAAGTGCTAAAAGAAGGGATAATTTTAAAATCCAAATTAATTTGTGCTTTGCTTTGTCATATTTTTAATAAGCAACTCCATCAAATTCTTTGCAGAATTAATTATTAGAATTAATTACGAGATAGAAAAGCCTGTTTAACAAACAGCGGTTCCAACAATGGAAGGCTTGTTAATAATTGTTAAACTCCAAACTATTAAAATTAAAACATGGCTTAGCAGGAACTGTTATCTCTTTCGATTTTCCACCTCGTTCATTTATTGTTTTCATATTAAAGCAATGCTTCTGGACTGGAGCAGTGTTTTTCAACCTTGTGTTACGAGAATCAAATGCAAACCACCAGGATTAAATAATAAAGGAGTTTGCTTTCTACAAGGAGTATATTTACAAGTAAAAGTCTTTCAGAGAAAGCAGAAGTCCATAAATGTCTTTGCCCAAACCAACAGGGAGGATATTTCAGTTGGCAAGAGGCCCAGAAAAAGAGAGAAGCATAAATAATAATTATCCAGCTGGAAACAATCAGAAGCAAAGATGCATCGGAATAATCTTTGAAGTTCAGAATTCTTGTTAAAGCCAAAAATGTTCTTTCAAATGCAAGACCATGATCAGGAAAATAGAAGCCAGAAGAATTCATTATTCTCTGCACCGGGGTGTGGCTCTGCTCACTCCTAAACATGCTGTGGGCATGGCCCATTAACCAGTAGTACTACTCATCAGTGACTCTTCTCCTAGCCAACCATTCAAGTCTCTTAGATGTCCTTTGCACCCTAGCATCCACTTAGCCACCTAAGACAGGAAGTGCCGATTTATTTCTGACAGGAAATGCAAATTCATTCCTAAGAGGAAATGTTGATTCACTCATCCCAGGATGTGCAGCAGGCTCTGGATATTGTTCTGACCCAGACCCCTCATCTCCTTCACTGTCCATTTCAGGTGCCAGAAACACAGGACATCTCTGCCGCTCCTCCCTAATCTCTGCATCTTCTGAGTCCATGATTATTAGTGCAGGATGCGAGCAAACCACAACAGAAGTATTTTAAAATTTAGGGAACATGTTATTGGGCTTCATTTTGCTAATTTTATCTGTGGTTTTATGCTTGGCGCTCAAGGCGGCAAGATGCGCGTATCATTCCGCCTTGATTGCATCAGCGGAATCCCGCCCAGCTGCTCTGTTTAGGGTGACCCGCTCCCTTCTTAATCAGAGGGGAGTTGGGGAACCCTTACAGAGCAGTGCTGAGGAATTTAACTCGTTTTTCGCTGATAAAGTCGCTCGGATCCGAGCGGAACTCGACTCCAATTGTATAGCAGTATCGGCTGACAATGAGTCAGTCGAGGTGACTGGGGCTAAACGTCTTTGTCCATCTGTCTGGGAGGAGTTTGACTTGGTGACACCTGATGAAGTGGACAAGGCCATTGGAGCTGTGAGTTCTGCCACCTGCTTACTGGATCCGTGTCCCTCTTGGTTGGTTTCGGCCAGTCGAGAGGTGACATGGAGCTGGGTCCAGGAGATTGTCACCGCCTCCTTGGGGAGGGGGTCCTTCCCGGCTCCTTATAAGGAGGCACTTGTGCGCCCCCTCCTCAAGAAGCCTTCCCTGGACCCAGCCGTGCTTAATAACTACCGTCCAGTCTCCAACCTTCCCTTTATGGGGAAGGTTGTTGAGAAGGTGGTGACACTCCAACTCCAGCGGTCCTTGGAAGAAGCCGATTATCTAGGGCCTCAACAGTCGGGTTTCAGGCCCGGCTACAGCACGGAAACTGCTTTGGTCGCGTTGATGGATGATCTCTGGCGGGCCCGGGACAGGGGCTTGTCCTCTGTCCTGGTGCTTCTTGATCTCTCAGCGGCTTTCGATACCATCGACCATGGTATCCTTCTGCGCCGACTGGAGGGGTTGGGAGTGGGAGGCACTGTTTTTCAGTGGTTCTCCTCCTACCTCTCCGGTCGGTCGCAGTCGGTGTTAGTGGGGGGTCAGAGGTCGACCTCTAGGTTTCTCCCTTGTGGGGTACCTCAGGGGTCGGTCCTCTCCCCCCTGCTATTTAATATCTACATGAAACCGCTGGGTGAGATCATCCAAGGGCATGGGGTGAGGTATCATCAATATGCGGATGATACCCAGTTGTACATCTCCACCCCATGTCCAGTCAGCGAAGCAGTGGAAGTGATGTGCCAGTGCCTGGAGGCTGTTGGGGACTGGATGGGTGTCAACAAACTCAAACTCAATCCAGACAAGACGGAGTGGCTGTGGGTGTTGCCTCCCAAGGACAATTCCATCTGTCCGTCCATTACCCTGGGGGGGGAACTACTGACCCCCTCAGAGAGGGTGTGCAACTTGGGCATCCTCCTCGACCCACAGCTGACATTGGAACATCATCTTTCGGCTGTGGCGAGGAGGGCGTTTGCCCAGGTTCGCCTGGTGCACCAGTTGCGGCCCTATTTGGACAGGGAGTCATTGCTCACAGTCACTCATGCCCTTATCACCTCGAGGTTCGATTACTGCAACGCTCTCTACATGGGGCTACCTCTGAAAAGTGTTCGGAAACTCCAGATCGTGCAGAACGCAGCTGCGAGAGCCACGTTTCTACAACACTCCGTGGTCTGCATTGGCTGCCGATCAGTTTCCGGTCACAATTCAAAGTGTTGGTCATGACCTTTAAAGCCCTTCATGGCATTGGACCAGAATACCTCCGGAACCGCCTGCTACCGCACGAATCCCAGCGGCCGATAAGGTCCCACAGAGTTGGCCTTCTCCGGGTCCCGTCGACTAAACAATGTCATCTGGCGGGCCCCAGGGGAAGAGCCTTCTCTGTGGCGGCCCCGGCCCTCTGGAATCAACTCCCCCCGGAGATTAGAACTGCTCCCACCCTCCTTGTCTTCCGTAAACTACTTAAGACCCATCTATACCGCCAGGCATGGGGGATTTGAGACACCTTTCCCCCAGGCTTATTATAATTTATGTTTGGTATGTATGTGCTGTTTGGTTTTTTAAATTGATAGGGTTTTTAGTTTTTTCTTAATATTAGATTTGAGCCTGTACAATATTGTTTTATCGCTTGTTGTGAGCCGCCCTGAGTCTTCGGAGAGGGGCGGCATACAAATCTAATAAATTATTATTATTATTATTATTATTATTATTATTATTATTATTATTATTCTATAAATTATTTTTGAAAATTCTCAGAGGACAGGGCATGCAAGTTAATGGACATAAATACTTATAATAAATATTGTTTATTATATGTTTGTTGTTAAATATAGGACACATGATCAAAGTAGATGATTGGAAAAGAGTATGGAACTGTAACCACAAACTAACAATCACCACAGCTTACAAAGAAAACATATACAAAATGTTTTATCGGTGGCATCTCGCTCCGACAAGACTGGCAAAAATTCACCCCAATTCATCCCCAAAATGTTGGAAGTGCAGAAAAGAATTAAGCACTTACTACCACATGTGGTGGACGTGTCACGGGGCCAGGACATATTGGGAAAAAAATTCAATGTTGGTTAAGAGAAATTACTGTATATCTTTTAATATGGAACCAAAACCTGACCTATTTCTATTGGGCATAACAGACGCCCAAATCCACAAAGACATGTGATGCTTGATCATTCATATCTTAGCTGCGGTGAGGATTTGCTATGCACAGTCGTGGAAGAAAAAAACCATTCCCACCAACCTACACGTAGTTAACAAAATATTTGAAGTGGCAGAAATGAGTAGGCTAACTATGAGAATAAAGGAAAAAGAAGATACGGACTACTATCAAATTTGGGGGAAATTGTCTAAATGGTTCACTAGAAGGAAGGAAACTTAATAAAATAGGTAGCATAGAGATGATAAACTTTGAGAATTCGCAGAGATGGTAGAATGTGAGTGAGAAAAGAGTAACTTATTATAGAAGAACATTCTAACAGACAAGAGCCTAGTTAATTAATTATAGTACAAAGTATTTAATAACAATAAATTGAAGAGGAGATATATATATATAACATGTGATATGTATATGTATATGTATATGTATGTATATATATATATATGTAGATTGTTCTGAGTTCGGGTTTTGCCCCGTGTAATATTTTGAGTGTCTATGCGAAGTTTCGGTGAAATCACATTCACCATCATCAGGCTGAAGTTTTAAGCTTCATGCTGCTGCAAATATGGAATGTTTGCAACTGCCATTTGTTCCTTATAAATAGTGGTGGGGGTGGAGATTTGGTTTGAATGTAGCAAATAGATTGGGTGACTATGTTTTAGTGATTTGATTGGTTGGTGGAATCACAATTACTTGAAGGATTGACATGGTGATGATTATGATATGTTTTTTTGTTTAAGGCTGGTTTCCAAATCTCTGGTAGGCGGGACGTGTCATCGTGTTTGTTCATGCTGAAGGGGTGCTTCTCTATCTCTATAGCTTCCATAGTAATTCTTCTGTATAAATTTTCTGTTTTGGAAAGTAATTTAGTTTTTTCAGTCAATTTCGTGCCCTGTTTTTTTTAATGTGCTGGACAAAGGAGGATATATATATATATATATA
This sequence comes from Erythrolamprus reginae, assembly GCF_031021105.1. Lineage (NCBI taxonomy): Eukaryota > Metazoa > Chordata > Lepidosauria > Squamata > Dipsadidae > Erythrolamprus > Erythrolamprus reginae. The sequence goes on along the minus strand of NC_091954.1, from coordinate 476,769 downwards.
TATATCACATGTTTTTTGCTGAATTTGAAAGTTAAGGGAGACTAGGATAGATCTAGTTCGGCCTTATTTTGGCCTCATCAGCTAGCCATACCCACTGGGACTTGAACCTGCAACATTTGCCTTGTAAGGCAGAGAATTATCCTCTAGGCTACAGTATCCAATCCCTTCAGCTCTGCACCAGGGAAGGGTTACATATTTTTGTGTCGAATCACCCTGGTGTATTGAAGGAACATCACAAGCTCCTTATTTGTCTCTCGGCCCAACCCAGGGCCATTTCCAAGGCAGATAATTTTATTGATAGACGACAATTCTGTCTGTATGTGTCACATGTCTTTTTTGCTGGATTTGAAAATTAAGGGAGACTAGTATATATATACACTGTTTCTGCACTAAAATGCTCTGGTTTTGTTTGGGCGAAGTTTATTTTCTTTCCAAGATTCAAGGTGGGGTGGCTGCAGGTTAGACAATACGTGAGACAAGTCTCAAGGTTTTTCTGAGGGGTCTTAGGAAGATTTGTTGGCAGTCTGTACTTCAAAATCAGAACAATTTTTTGGACAAACAAGTTATATATTAAATGTAGGAGAATCTGGGGTGCTGTTGTGTGTCAAACTCCAGCAATGTAATATCCAAGATGTTATGTGTTAGATTTATTTCTACATTTGCTCTTTCCAAACGTGTGGCTACCAGCCTGATACCTGGGAGTAATATTTAACCTGCAGATCCTTTCTCTCGTAGCCCCCAGGTTCCACTCTGTTAAGTAAACAAGGTTAGCAAAGCTCCCAATATCAGTGCTATCTATATTTACGAATATTTATTGTACCCCGTAGGTTTTCTCAGAAAATAAACATCATGATATCCAAAGTTAGTTCCTTCTTGGGAATAAAATAAAACCACACTTACATTTCTAAGCGGATTCTGTGCATATCCTCAATAATCAAAGTCTGTCCACCAGCCGTTAAATTTGCACATCTTGTTTTAAGATGCAATGAAGGAAGAAAAGTGGGGTTTGGAGGTGACTGTCTCGAGAGGGCAGCCCCCTGGAGAAGGAGAGCGGGACAATTTGCATTCAGATGAGTAAAGTAATTCCTTCCTCTAAGACTTATGAATCATAGTATTGATATTGCCTCTTCTTGTGAGTTTTATTGAAATATACTTGATGTGTTTCCATCAGACGTTCTTGAATTTAAGCATGGTGAGCTTCTAAAATTCTTCTAGTTTACTAAACAAGCATCAGGGAAGGACTTTGATATAGTAGTTTGGACCCTGAGAAGAACAGGAGTTGCAAATTCTAAGAAATGAAATCAATACTTATTTGTTGGTTTGTTTGTCCATCAAGTATAGGATAGTAGTTTATATAAAGATAATATAGAAAGCAGGGATAAAAAAAGACAACAGGACAGGGACGGGAGGCACAAACCTCTTGGAAATGGGGAGAGGTCAATCGTAGACAATCTAAGGTTGGAGATTTGGGGGAAGAAACAACACGGTCAGGATTCACTATTCCAGCCATTGATCACTCTATTGCTGAAGTTGTATTTTCTGCAGTCTAGTTTGGAAGCGGTTTAAATTCAGTTTGAATCTATTGCGTGCTTGTGTGTTGTTGCGGTTGAAGGTGAAGTAGTCCAGGAAGGACACTTTGGTGAACTATGGTTAGATCAGTTTGGAGGCGACGTCGTTCTAAAGTTTTCTAAAGTTTTAGTATAAATAAAAAACGTATAATAAATAAATGCTTGTTTTATTTTATTTAAATAAAATAAATATTTTTAATTTATTTAAATAAAATAGCATAAATTTAAAAACGTAGTTGTAAAGTTTTCTAAAGTTTTAGTATAAATAAAAAATATAAATAGGAAGCAATATCAAATAAGATCAATTTGTCTAACGTTCTAGGGTATGGACCCTTGGATTTAAGACCAGAAAAGAACCATTTTCCCCCCTGCTGTTATGCTATATTATTATTTTCCCACATTTTAAACCCAAGGCAGGGGTACATAACAAGACATTTTTTTTCACTGAAGGTGTTTGAAACAAGCACAATATGAAAGTCCATTTTATGCTCTTGATCACTGATTAATACGGCAAAGTTCATTTTCTGTTCATGAGAATGGTAATAGAGTGTAGACCTTATATACAAATATACACACACACACACACTGGTATATGGAATTATCTGCTCCTAAAGCGCCTTCCACTTGTTGTCCTGAGCCACAAGATATTTATAATCTTATTTTATTGCAAGCTAAAATATACACCACCAGTATGTTTAAAATACCCGATTGCCTTCAAGAGAAGCTATTTCTGTTAGGCGAGGAGGAATATGTCTCCTATTGAGGCTTATTATCTCCAACCCTTTCATAGAATAAAAATTGATGTTGCAATAGGCCCTCCTTTCCTCTAATATTTATTAAGTGTAGTTGCTTTTCTTTTAATTTATCACCAATGCAAACACAGAGTCATTAGTCCAAGTGCTATTTTCTGCATTTTAAAAATAGCTTGGAGAATCTCGGAGTCGTGTTTGTTAAAATGAAACATACCACACAGTTATTCTTGGTGATAAATTCAATCTTTAAGGAAAATTAGCATGAATGGAGACGAGACAACGAGATACCGACAGGAACGATATATTAGGCCACAAATAACACTGTTTGTTCCTTGGAAGCCAAAGTGCCCATTGCAGACATTGAAAACATAGAAAACAGGGAAGCAGGTACATGACCCTGAAAATATGATTCTGAGTCAATCTTTCTCTTCACGCTGTGCTCGAGATGAGTGAAACCAAATGACAATTGAGAAAAATTGAGCAGGCTTGCTAAAAATGAATAATTCCCCAAATTATTGTAGAATGCTTGGCTGCATAGCTAGAGGTATAACAAGCAAGAAGAGGGAGATTGTGATCCTGCCGTATAGAGCGCAGGTGAGACCCCGTTTGGAATAATCCTGTGTCCAGTTCTGGAGACCTCACCTACAAAAAGAGATGGATGAAACTGAACGGGTCCAAAGACGGGCTACAAGAATGGTGGAAGGTCTTAAGCATCAAACGTATCAGGAAAGACTTAATGAACTCAATCTGTCTAGTCTGGAGGACAGAAGGAAAAGGGGAGACATGATCGAAACATTTAAATATGTCAAAGGGTTAAATAAGGTCCAGGAGGGAAGTGTTTTTAATAGGAAAGTGAACACAAGAACAAGGGGACACAATCTGAGGTTAGTCAGGGGAAAGATCAGGAGCAATGTGAGAAAATATTATTAGACTGAAAGAGTAGTAGAGGCTTGGAACAAACTTCCAGCAGACGTGGTTGTTAAATCCACTGTAACTGAATTGAAACATGCCTGGGATCAACACAGATCCATCCTAAGATAAAATACAGGAAAAGATATAAGGGCAGACTAGATGGACCAGGAGGTCTTTTTCTGCCATCAATCTTCTATGTTTCCATGTTTATTCAACACCTGGCTTCAACGTATTTGACTTCCTGTGTTCATATGGCAACAGCTTATAGGTTTATCCTTCCTTGAAGGGATGAACTCCAAAAATACATCTATTTTTCCCCCTGTCCAGGGGCAGAAGATAAACTGGCCTGGACCTCTGTTGTCTTGGCAACTCAATACAATCTGAGACTAATCCAGACTTGGGTGAAGATAGCATAACATTCCCACATAAAATCAGACCGTGGTTGCAGCCATAGCGGGTCCAGTTTACAGTTTGTCTCCTTAAACAATCCATTTGCAAAACCTCCTGGGTTCATTCCCAGAGGCCCTGGAAGGGCAAACCTCCTGCCACAACTCTGTCCTCATTAAGGAAAGGGAAAGAGAGAGGAAACCCTTGCAGGTGAACGTTCTTCAAACTCCTGGTGGGTCTTGTTCCTTGCCTCCTTCCATCGGGTCAACTCCACTGTCCAAATGTTATTTTTTAAAACAGCCATAATTGAAAAGATCCAAAGCAGAAGAATGGAGATTCCAAGAGGTGATGCCTGACACTTGCAGGGATTAGCTCAATCCTAGGGGATACTCCGTTCGGTTGCCGTAATGAATGCTGAGCCGTAGGGTGTAACCTGCAAGCTGATTGGGCCAGAGCATTATAAAACGTAAAGCACCTTTACAATGCGGTGTGGTGGTGTTTTAGGTGGTTGTTAGTTGGCAGGTTGGAGGGTGAGTTAAGTATTGAGCTACAGCTGTAGTGTTGATACCAAGAAACCTGGATTGGTTTAGTATCTACATGTAAGCAAGCTTTACTGCATATAGCTGAAGTAAAGTTTGTTCCTGTAAATAATAGAAGACTAAGACAGAAGATATTTTGCTGGCACTGAAGAATAAAACTGTTTACTACTGTTTTTCTACCAAAGTGTCTTTGTTATTTATCTGAACTGGTTCCTGAGTTGCCACACCATAAATTCTGGGATCGAGACAAGTTCTATCCAGCTTCTACGTATCTCAATGTATCCACATTTTCACACTGTTGCTGTTCTTTCAAATAACACATTTGCATATGGTAACGTGGTTGATGAGAAAGCAGGTTTGGTTAAGGCATGTGACAAGAAGCCAGCATAGCACAAACTCTAGTCTCATTTTAGGCATGAAAGCCAGCTGGGCATTTCTGAAAAGGACTTTGGGCCCATCACAATCACAATCACAAGAATAGGGAATAGATTATCATGCTAATATATTAATATTATACACTGCTCAAAAAAAATAAAGGGAGTCAACCTTGAGCCTGGTGAGATTCGATCTGCCAAACTGTTGGCAGCTGATGATCAGCAGAAGGAGCTTGGAGGACTCTGCACTCTGACCACTGCACCACTCAGGCCCTTTCAGTTCAGCTTTGGTCTTTGGGTCTCTGCCACATAGGCGCACGGATTGGGGGCGTGTGGGGGCATGCGCACACACATGGGGCAGCGGGTATCTGTCTGTCTGTCTGTCTGTCTGTCTGTCTGTCTGTCTGTCTGTCTGTCTGTCTGTCTGCCTACCTACCCATCCATCCATCTACCTATCTGCCTATCTATATCTACCTATCTATCTATCAACCTATCTATTGACCTGCCTACCTACCTACCTATCTACCTGCCTACCTATCTACCCATCCATCCATCCACCACTCTACCTCTCTAACTATCTATCTACATCTCTACCTGCCTACCTACCTACCTATCTATGTACCTGCCTACCTACCTGCCTGCCTACTTACCTATCCATCCATCCATCTATCTATTTATTAAACTTCTATGCCACTGTCTCCAAGGACTCGGGGCGGCTTACAACATATAAAAACAATAGGTTACAATAAGATTAGATCCAATTAAATTAAAATCACATAACTATCTAATATCCCTACTTACATTACAATCAATCACCCCCGTTCGTACAGCACCCCTACAATTGTTGGTTGGCCAGAGGCGAAGGTCTTATCGCCCCAAGTGGCCACAGAGGTGACCTTCTCTCTTTGGGCCCTGTTGCTGGAATTCTATCCATTTAGGTGCACACGCAGGGCATTTTGTGGAGTACACACACACTTTGGGCCCTCGGTCTGGAAAAGGCTGGCCATCCCCGGGAGAGGGATTCGGGGGAGGATTCGGGGGCCTCCAGGGTCCTTTCCAACTCTTGTTATTCTATGTTCCCAAACTGCAGGGACTTGTCCAGGCACCTTCAACAATCAGACGCGATTGAACAGAATTAGAAAGTCCTGTAATTAACCAAAGCTTTGGAACCGTAAAATCTTAATAGCATGGTAAAAACAAACAAGCAACATCATTACACAAACATGCAAACCAGTGAAGCAGCGATGGCCGAGGTGTTTCTGGAGAAGAGCCAGGAGCAATTAGCCCGTGTCGGGTGGAGAGGACAAGGACAGCTGCAGAGTCGCCTCTCACTCGCGCAAACCCACCTGACGTCTCCACAATATTTAACTGAAGCAGAGTTTTCCTAGGCGTTGTAATCAAAGGCTGATTAAAACGGAGCACGGTTTTAAAGCCCCCTCCCCTCCCAGAGGATAATGTAGCTGCGTGTAGTTGGAAAGGAGGGCGCGTGTGATACAATCTCTAAATGCAGGAAAGAAAAAAATAGCTGGCGGGAAACGAGCTCCGATCCCAGCGGAAGGAAGAGGTGGGGGAAAAGAGAGGGAGAGGAGACTCATTCATCGGGATTCAACGGGTTGCGGCTGGGATCGGGGTTCCGGTGGCAGAAATTGAGATGTGCATTCGTCTCTGTCCCCCCCCCCTGCCCCCTGATGTGTGCACACCTGAGATTTGGCTTCTGCGCATGGGCAGCAAGTGAGGACACTCCTGCGCATGAGATTTCACCGATTTTTGGCGGGTTTTTTGCTTTAGCGCATGCGCAGAAGGAAGGAAATGGCTGACAATGGGCAAAATCTCATGGGTGAGGCTGTGCTTGTGAGAGACACCGCCTGCTGTGCATGCGCAGAAGCCAAATTTATTCATTTATTTATTGGATTTGTATCCCCCCTCACTCCGAGGACTCTGGGAGGCTCACCACATATACAGGAAACAATGATAAACAATCCAATTAATAATACATTAAAAAAACCAACCCTAAAAATTCTACTTTAAAAAGCTTCCATTAACCATTCATTCAACAATCGTACTAAAAACATTCATTGGTCAGGGGGGAAGATCTGTCCATCTACTCCGTCACCTGTCTGTCCGATTTGTACAGCTGACCATCCTCTTAACTCTGAGTGGCTCACAGGATCTGCTATTTTCCCTTTTAAAAATCCTAAATCCTTAGATCCAACAAATTCTCAAATTTAGCAGAATTGTTAACATTCTGAAGAGCACAGAGTCAGAAAAGCTCAGCTTGGGTATCTTTGAAATAAATATTTTAAAGAATATTAAATCATTTTTACCATTGCTGCAGCTTGAATTGTCTTTCTCGGTAGGAGTCTAATGGTAAACGCCCAATGTTGGGACGTCGGAATTCCTTCACACAGGACAACCTGCCCAGGGGTTCCAATTGGCCTCCGGGGAGAATTGACCAGGGTGGGGGGGTGGAGAAAGAGAAGGTTTATCTCAACTGCCAGCTTCCCAATTTAGCCGACAAAGGAGGTTTTGTAGCGTTATATTCTGCCCTGGAGAGTTATGGATTTTTAATTAAAAGTAAATTCCTAAAAGCTTCCAGTTTCAAGTACATCATTCAATTTCTCTTTTGCAGAAAAAAAAAATCAAACCATTTTAGACACAGGGTTCTCCTAGTCCCAAATACAGTGGTACCTCTACCTACAGACGCTTCTACCTACAAACTTTTCTAGATAAGAACCGGGTGTTCAAGTTTTTTTGCCTCTTCTCAGGAACCATTTTCCACTTACAAGCCCGAACTTCCAAAACTGTAACTGGAAAAGGCAGAGAGAAGCCTCCGTGGGGCCTCTCTAGGAATCTCCTGGGAGGAAACAGGGCCGGAAAAGGCAAGGAGAAGCCAGTGAAAGTGGTCCCAGTGGTCCTTGGCATGCTGGGCACAGTGCCAAAGGATCTCAGTGGACATTTGAAAACCATCAAAATGGGCAAAATCTCCACCTGTCAATTGCAAAAGACCACTTTACTGGATCGGCATACATAATTCGTCACTATATCACACAGTCCTAGGTGCTTGGGAAGCGCCCGAATGGTGATAAAATACGAAATTCAGCATAGTGATCTCATTTGCTGAGTTTTATTGATAATAATAACGATAATAATAACAACAACAACAGAGTTGGAAGGGACCAGGAAACCCTACACTACTTCAGACAGATGGGTATCCAACATCTTAAAATCTTCCCGTGTTGGAACATTCACAACTTCTGGAGGCAACTTCTGTTCCACTGGTCAATTGCTCTAACTATCAGGAAATTTCTCCTTAGTTCAAAGTGGCTTCTCTCCTTGTTTAGTTTCCACCCATTGCTTCTCGTTCTACCCTCAGGTGGTTTGGAGAAGAGGTTGACTCCTTCTTCTTTGGGGCAACTCCTGAGATACTGGAAGGCTGCTCTCCTGTCTCCCCTGGTCCTTCTTTCCATTCAACTAGCCAGGCCCAGTTCCTGCAGCCGTTCTTCGTATGTTTCAGCCCCCCGTCCCCTTTGGGATAACTATGATCTGGATGAGTTGAGAATCTCCATGGTCATTTAACCAAGGGCTGGTTTTGCCAAAAACTCAAAAGCAAATACACATAACTGTTAATACTGTTATCTTAAAAGATTTTTTTAATTACTTAATCTTTTTCCATTTTGTTGCCTATGCAAACTGTCAGGTCTTGCAACACTTAATGGTTACTGTTGCACAGTTAAATATTTTGATAGCTTTCACCCAGAGTAAAAGTTGAAAGATGTGTCCAAAGTTTGTAAAAAACAAACTGCATATTAACGGGAAACGGGGGGAAACGAGTCCCCTCACTTAATGCTGCACATTTATAAATAATTATTTCAGAGCTGAGGATAAATTGTGACCCAGGCAGATGTTTCCATAGAAATGTTGCCTTTCTCCAACTGATTGTCAGAATTATGATGCGTGGGGCACAATAGTGTTTCTTCCGGTTACATTTTATCTTTATTCAGCGCAATAACAACATTTCAGGAGGAAAAACGAATGGGTCTGCATTTCAGTGAAGAATGGTATTTCTGTTGGCCAAGAACTTTAGCTGATGACTGCTTGATATAGAGTGACATGCTCCTCAAACCCACATTCATCAAGGCTTTTACCATCCACGTTTGGACATTCCTCAAATTCCCAGTGACATCTACCTACCAGCAAGTCTTCTTCCTCCCCTCTTCCTTTACGAAGAAAACGATCACATCTATTAAATTCTGGAAGGGACAATTGCATGTGCTTCGGTCGACATGCAATCTGCTAACATTGAATGATTGACATTACTGAAATATTTTCACTTTTTCACAAGCTGATAAGCAAAAGAATCCAAACTATCTGATCCATAAATAATAGATCTCAAAAGAAACAACATACATATAATGACTTGTATTAACTGTTGTGGTTGGCTCTGGGCCAGCTCCTGCAACGGGGAATTTGGATGTTGGCTTAGGAGAGTCCTCAGGTTCCCAGAGACTGGTCTTACTGCCATCAGCTTCGGACAGTGAGGATTCCTTGCCCAGGTCAGACGCTGGGGAAGAAGAAGAGTCATCAGATAGAGAGATGGATGCAGCCAGTCCATTAATTAATGACCCCATTAGTGGGTCATCGGACTCGGAGGAGGATCGGTGGATAGATGCCAGAATGCGCAGGCTCATGGCTGGAAGGGACCAACTGCGCAGGTATCGTCGGAGATAAGGGAGAACACCTGTGGCTGAGGCAATTAGGCTAATGGGGTTGCTGATAGATGACCAGCGTTGCAGAGAGTGCGTGTGGGAGTTTATCCTTTTGGAGAAGGAGACGTCATGTTTGCATTGTTCCTGGACTTTCACAGCCTTTTTGGGATAATTCACAGCTAAGTAAATCTTGTGGACTCACTTCAAGAGGTTGGGCTGTGACGCTCTCACAGCTGCTCTTATCTGCTCTGTTTGTTTTTGCCTCTCACAGCTTTCAAGGACTGTTAACGGGATGTGAGCTAATTTGCTCAGTTTAAAGTGCGTGTGCAGAGTTTTATTTTGGATAAATGATACCACCTGATCAACCGCTCCACAACTCCACAAATCCATTGAAAAATGAAGAAAGAAGATAGATAATTTTACAAACCTAAGAACTGAATAATGGAACTAAGGCACGTAATCTGATGTTAAAACAGTTGATAAAATAAACATCAATTGAAAAAAACATCAAAATAAACTTATATTTAATGGGAAATAAAAATGAAACATGAAACATGAAATTATAGATTAAATGAAATAAATTAAAAAGGAATATAGTAAAATATTTAGTATAGTTATAATAAGTTACTAAAAGGCTGCATGAGACAATAATCAACAGTAAGGTTGACACTTTTGTAAATTGCACTTATCTAGTTATATTCCTTATGTGTCCAATCACACTTGGCCAATCAAGAATTCTATTCTATTCTATTCCTTTCTATTCCTTATTCTCTTCTATTCTCTTCTATGTATATAAGGCTCCCTTCCTTTTCTCATATCAGCAAAAATCTGTAACCATATACTGTATATACTTTTCCCCTTTTGTCTGTTTTTCCTTTTCTTCCTTTCTTTTTATGTTTCTTATTTTTTCACTCTCAGTGTTCATTATGTATTATGTAAGCTTCTTATTTTTACATTTCTTTGTCTGTTCCTTTTTGTCTTTAACATTTATATTGAATAAAGACTATTTTTTTTAAAAAAGAAGAAAGCAAGGAGGCTTTCAATTGAGTGTGTAATGCTGGCCTGGTTCCCACGCACAGCTCAGGATGGTGGGGAAAGTAATGAACTTCTGATTGTTTAGAAGAAGTTGATGTTCCAAAACTTTATTTTTTTTTACCAACTGTAGCAATAAGGAGGATTGAACTAAAATGGTGACCACTGCTGACCGGAGGAGTCTGTTCTTTTGAGGAAAGACAGAAGAAAAAGAATTTAAAATCAGAAGCCAAAAGAGAGAGAGAGAGAGTGGGCTTCAACAGAGACCCTAAAGCAAGAAAGAGGCTCGGAACAAGAGGCAAAGAAGGTTCAGGGATGGACAACAAAGACGAGCACCACCACTGATATTCAAAGCGATGGGTCCCGGGCGTCGGAGGGAAAAGAACACGAAGCCATCCCACTGGTAGTTCCTTCAATAAAAGTTCAGCTCCACATTCATTTTGCAATGCTTTTTTGGGTGGGGGCAGGAGGGGGCAAAAAGGCCAGAGACAAGAAGACGATGTTCGTTTTATTGGCAAGTTTATTTCTTTGCTCTGAGCTCTGGTTTTTCTGGGCTTTGAACTCTATAATTCTTCCAACAATGATTTGCATAATGTGGTTCCTTTGCAGCTGTAACACGTCTATTTACCTGATAAAAATCTATGGTTAAAACCGACTTGTAAAAATCAATGTTTTCTACTGATAATGTTTTTCTAAGTGGAGAATGTAACTGTGAGGACTGAATCTCCTTTGCCTTTATGTACACTGGTCAAAAAAATAAAGGGGACCCTTAAACAGCATAATATAACTCCAAGTCAATCAAAACTTCTGTGAAATCAAACTGTCCACTTAGGAAGCAACACTGATTGACAGTCAATTCCACCTGCTGTTGTGCACATTCAACTTTGTATGGAACAAAGGATTCAATGAGAATATTTCATTCATTCAGATCTAGGATGTGTTCTTTGAGTCTTGCCTTTATTTTTATTTTTTTTGAGCAGTATATATAGCTCTTCCCTGGTAAAAGCTGGTTTGGAGGCGAGCTTGTGGCTTAGAGGTTAATATCCTGCCTTGCATGCAGAAGGCTACAAGTTCAAATCCCAGTAAGGGTATGTCTGTCTGATGAGAACATAACAAGGTCGAAATAGATCTATAACAGGTTTCCCGCCTTTTCATTTATCAGTTAAAATATGTATGTATACATGTATGTATGTATGTATGCATGCATATGTAACATATTTTTGCTGATAATGAAAAGGAAGGGAGACTGGTATAGATCTATTTCCAGTTTATTATGCTCTCATCATCTAGCCATACCCTTACCGGGCTTTGAACCTGCAGAGTCTGCTTTGTAAGGCAGTGGTTTAACCTCTAGACCACAGGCTCTCCTCCTCTCAGCTTAAGCCAGGGAAGAGTTATATGGTTGTTGTTGTTTTTCTGTCGAGTCACTCTGGTATTCCCAAATATGGGAGGAGCCTACTGCTTCCTTTTTTTGTCTCCCATCCCCATTTTCTATGCAAATGCAACCAGTGACTCAAGTCCTAGGTGGCTACCTTGATCCAATGGGAAAAATCCCAGTTCTCTTCCTTCAGCTTATGTGTTGAGCCCCTTCTGGTGCTATGCAAATGCAACCAGTGACTTGCATTAGTCATAAAAAATGCATACAACAGCATACAGAATTACAGTGGTACCTCTACCTAAAAATGCCTCTACTTATGAACTTTTCTAGATAAGATCCGGGTGTTCAAGATTTTTTTGCCTCTTCTCAAGAACCATTTTCCACTTACAAACCCGAGCCTTCGAAACTGTAACCAGAAAAGGCAGGGAGAAGCCTCTGTGAGGCCTCTCTAGGAATCTCCTGGGAAGAAACAGGGCCAAAAAAGGCGGGGAGAAGGCTCTGTGGGGCCTCTCTAGGAATCTCCTGGGAGGAAACAGGGCCTCCACCCTCCCTGTGGTTTCCCCAATCGCACACATTATTTGCTTTTACATTGATTCCTATGGGAAAACTTGCTTCTTCTTACAAACTTTTCTACTTAAGAACCTGTTCACGGAGCGAATTAATTTCGTAAGTGGAGCCACCACTGTATGTACACTTTCCACAAGTGATGGCATAGATCTAGGAACCAGTTCTATATTTTTATTGAATTGTTTATTTATTATATTGACTTCACTGTTCTGTCTTCTCTCTTTTTCGGGATTAATTCTGATTTTTCCCCCCACCTGCTTTGTTGGGAGTGGGAAAGATAAAACGACTGACTCTTCTAGTGGAAACAGAACAATTGCAACAATTGTAATTCAGACACCGCTGCTTTCTAAAGTGACTCTTCTCTTCCATTTGTTTCCATTTAATCAAAATTGATCATTAAGCAGATGATAAGCCATATATTCTAATTACGTCCCCATAAACCATTCTCCCCCAGGTGCCTATAAAAGGATGGTTTTTCCAATCCATTAAGGAAGGAAAGGTGAACTACACAGACACAAGGCTCAGCCGTGAAGTATAAAGAGAAGAGGGAATATCCCAAAAGTCACCCACCTACCTACAGGGAGTGACAGCTGGTAAAAGATTATAAAGGGAATTTTATTTCTCTCTCTCTCTCCTTTTGTTTCCAAAAGGCAATTTTCATGAGATTTACTGTGAGCCGGTAAAGTCTAAACTGACAAGGGCTGCAAATGAAATTAAACCAGGCTGCACATCAATGATGATTTTGTTTTCAGGAGCCGTGAATTTTAAAATGAATTAAGCAGAGAACAAGCTGAGATAGCAAGGGGGACATTGGGACAAACCAAGGAGTAAGCAAAGGTGTAAGAAAGCAGCTGCAGAGAAGCGATTTGGGGAGAATGCGGCAGAGGCCCTGTGCTCATTTATAATGGCTGGTTAAAAACAAAGGGGAGACATGATCGTACAGACAGGAGACACTTCCGGGTGTATCAGGGCTCTGTCGCTGCGTCTTTCTTCTAGGTATCTGCAAAATGCAAATGTTAACAAGACAAATTTAAAAAATGTTGCTGTTTATTCGCACAGAAATGGAAAAATCCACGACTATCCGAGATCATCAAGAAAATATATGAGTGCGCAGAGATGGACAGACTGACAATGGAATTAAATAATCAGAAAGACTCGGAACACTATGCAATCTGGAAAAAATGGTATTTATGGACCAAAAAAAGAAACTCAAGCTAATAAATAAATAAAATAAAATAAAATAAAACATCAAGAAGTTCAAGAACAATTAAAAGACAATGTAGATAAAAATGTATATACAACATGTTGATTCACCTATAAAAATTATGTATTGTTTTTTAAAATTGAAAAAATTCAATACATATATATATTTTTTAAAAAGAAGAAGAATATAATGAACATCTGACTTTAATGAATTTGTCAGGATTAGCAATCCTGGGTGATATTTCATCGTATTACCATATAAGGTAAAAAGTAGAATGTAAGCCTGCTCCTGCTGAGTCACAGGGTGTGAACTGCAATGTGATTGGCCCAGAGCATTATAAGATGCAAATCAACCTCACCATTCTTTCTGTCTGCTGTTGCTTGCTGTTGATGGTGGTAGCAGTTAGTTGGCTGGCTGGAGCAGTTTGAGCGTGAGTTAAAGATCGAGTAGAGTAGTAGTAGTGATACGAAGAAACCTGGATTGGTTGAGCATCGACTAGAAACTGGCTTGGTTGAGTATCTACTTGTAAGTAAGATGAAAAGAGCTAATGTAAAAAGTTCCTGTGTATAGAAGACTGAAGCAGAAGATATTTTACACTGAGGAGTAAAACCAGTGGTGGGCTATGAGCCGTAACGTTAAATTGTGCTCGCCGCCACGGCTCGTAGTTTCTTGTGGGGCCAGCACAATTTTGCTGCTGCACCTGTGGAGGAAGCAAAGCCGCACATGGAGCCGCAGGTGTGCCCATGTTTCGGTGAGGTTCTTTTGCTACCACGCAGGCCAAAACACGGGCGCGATTTTGCTACCTCCACAGGTGCAGCATCAAACTCGCGCTGGCCCTGGAAGAACTTAGGAGCCGCGGCGGCAAGCACAATCTAGCATTCCGGCTCTTAGGCCACCGCTGATTAAAACAATTGTTTTCTACAAATGTGTCTTTGCCCTTTATCTGGTTCCTTAATGGCCACAATATATCCTGGTGTCTTATCTCGTCCTCTTGCGCAACTCTGCATATATCCAGACAATGAATTCCAAGCTCTTTAAAATCAATATTTTCCAAGCTCAGGTGAGGCAGAATCAAAATGATGAATACAGGGGTTCACGATTCTCGGGGATTTTCATTATTATTATTATTATTATTATTATTATTATTATTATTATTTATTGGATTTGTATGCCTCCCCTCTCCGCAGACTCGAGGCGGCTAACAACAATGATAAAAAAACAGCATGTAACATCTATTCATGTGAGAACATTGTGAGAAAAGGTGATTTTATTCTTGTGAGAAGAATGTGAATGCAGCCATGTTTTTATCACATTTCATACACAGTGTAGACAGACACCATAATTCATATACTTAAGTTAAAGTATTTATGGTGTTTATGTCAACAAATAAGGTGGTTCTTCTAGCAATAATTATTCCATGGTGTTGAACGGAATATGTAGAATAGCAACCACAAGATCTTCGTACAGATTTTTCCCATATAAATGTAGAATTATGTTAGATTTATTCCAGTTGAGTGAATTAGTTCAAAATTTATTCAATAACAGACAAGCAAATTAGGTGTTACATTCTTATATGACAATTAAAGCAAGAACCCGAATGTCACCCGTGTAAAATAGCTATTTTCTTTTCATGCCAGCCATGTTTGAGCACAAAGCCTCCTTTAATTGTACAACAGAGCTGACCAAAGGTTTAATAGGAAAATAAAGATGAGGAACAACCAAGGCCAATCCTTGCTGAGTTCCAGGAGGCATCTAAATAAGCAAGGAAATAATTTAGTTTGTAATCACTCCAGTTGATTATACATTATAAAAACAGGAGGAAATCCTTTCCTCACCAAAGCAGGTTCTAAGAAATTAATTTGCACCGTATAAAGACAAATGGAGCGGCTCATTCAATCTTATGATCTCGGAAAATCCTAAGAAGGTTGGGTTTTTTTTAATCTTCATCAAAAGCTGCTAAATTAGTGCTTTGTAACAGTATCAAAATGGGGGGGAAGTTAATTTGTGAAGTCAATCCTTCATTATTCCAGTACTGTACCATTCTATCCCTTTCATTGCCCGCTAGAAATGAAGAGTTTATTGAATTGAACAGAATTATTTTTGTTGGCCAAGTGTGATTGGACACACAAGGGATTTGTCTTTGATGCAGATGCTCTCAGGGGACATAAAAGAAAATATAGATTTGTCAAGAATCAGGAGGTAAAAAACAATGATTGTCATAGGGGTCAAATAAGCAATTAGGAAAGAATCAATATTAATAAAAATCTTGGGATACAAGCAACAAGTGACAGTCATACAGGAAGGAAATGGGTGATAGGAATGATGAGGAAAAAAACCTAGTAGTAATAGCAGTGCAGACGTAGTAAATTCTTTATTCTTATTCATAATGAAAACAACTCTGTCCAAGACCCTGAAAGGCAGAGATAAGTAGTAAAATCAGGATTTTTTAAAATTGCAAACGCAAAGTACGGCCTAACTGAAAGCACAATTTGACCATGAGGAATTTTATTCAGATAAATTATTGTCAGATTCTGTCTAATGAAGCTATGGATTGAATCTCAACTCTTGTTCTTTGGAAAATGAAAAGGAGAAGAAGAAGAAATTCTAATATTTTCCACACATCTGAAAGACAGCAATTAAACCAAAACAGAATAAACACAGTTAAACTTTGGGCAAAATTCAACAAAGTCTGGCAAATTCCTGTAACTTTTTTTCTTTCTTTCTCGGTGTGAGTACCGCAAAGCTCCTGAGATGATGCTTTCTTTTTAAAGAAAACAAAACAAAACTAATGCAGAAAAGTTAATTATCCTGGAAGCTAGGGAGACACTTACCCTCCCTCTTATGAAGTTGTCTAAGGCTGGATAATAATAAAGGCACAAACACAAAACTCAACAGCGCATTTCCCTCAATGCTTTCTCTTCCAAAAAGTTCACTTTAAAACTTTCCATTGAAGCGAAGACCCTCGAAGGGACCCAGAGTTTCATCAATGTGCAATTGAAATGCCTAATTGAGCCCTGGAGGACGCCCCCTGCCCCGGCTCCTCCGGTGCCAACTTCATTCGTCAAGGACAGGCACTTTTCGAAAAGGCCAATCCACTGTCAACACGGAAATGTTTGAACTGGGAAGTTGGCAGTTTCTGAGACAACAAACCAGAAGGTAAAACATTCGCATAGACTCAGAATGGCAAGTGGGAAGCGTAGAGATTCAGAACAGCCTCCAAATAGTCCTTTTTTCTGGTGCTTCATGTGAGAAGCATAGAAACCTAGAAGATGGACGGCAGAAAAAGGCCTCCTGGTCCATCTCGTCTGCCCTTATGCTCTTTCCTGTATTTTATCCTAGGATGTGTTGTGATTCAGCCTGAGGCTCCTCAGGGAACGGCTGGAACTCTGCCGGATCCATGCTCAGAGGGGGAGGATGATGAAGAGGAGGGGGAGGACCAGGCAGAAGAGGAAGAGGAGGAGGGAGAGCAGCCTGAGACCCCTGGGGGGGGCTCTCCCCAGCGAGTAGCCTGGATTCATTAGATGAAGACGCCCAGGCTATCATAGATATGAGGCAGAGACGTGCAGCTCAAAGAAGGGGCCAATTAGCAAGGTATTTCCATTCCTGAATTGGCAACAGCTGGGTTTGGGTGTGGTTCTCCTCAGCAGGGTTGAAAAGGCAGGCCCGCCCTTACTGTATTGTGGAGAGTTATCAACTGGGAGTCCTGTGACCTTGCTTCGATTCTTGGCGTCTCTGATCCTGGCTTGTGGCTTCGAAGGCTGAAGACTTGGGGGAGGCGTGGGTTTTATTACCCCCAGTGTTGTTTTTGCCAGCAAGAATCCTGTTTTATTGCCTGGCCGTCGTGAAACCTCTGTGAAGCTTCATAACGTTCCTGTCTGTAAGAACAGTTTTTGTTACCTGTGTTTGCTTTCAAATATATAAACTGCCTTTGCTTTTTACCAGTGTGTCTGGATACTCTTTTTAGTTGGTGTTGGCGTCTGGGGGGACCCAGACAGAACAGGATGGATCTGGGTTTATCATGTACTCCATCTGTCGAGTCTGGAGGACAGAAGGGAAAGGGGGGACGGGATAACATTTAAATATGTTAAAGGGTTAAATAAGGTTCAGGAGGGAAGTGTTTTTAATAGGAAAGTGAACCCAAGAAGAAGGGGACACAATCTGAGGTTAGTTGGAGGAAAGATCAGAAGCAACATGAGAAAATATTATTTTACTGAAAGAGTAGTAGATCCTTGAAACAAACTTCCAGCAGACGTGGTAGATAAATCCACAGGAACTGAATGTAAACATGCCTGGGATAAACACAGATCCATCCCAAAATAAAATACAGGAAATAATATAAGGGCAGACTAGATGGACCGTGAGGTCTTTTTCTGCTGTCAATCTTCTAGGTTTCTATCCAACGTTTTCTTTTTTCAATGTTTCTATGGCATAGAGTCTCCTGCTTGAGTTGGGGGTGAGACTAGATGATCTACAAGGCTCCTTCCAACTTTAATAAATAAATAAGTTGGGGGTTTTTCCTTTCTGTAATGAAAGAAAACTCACAGGCACAGGATATGCAGAAGAGGAGAAAGTGGCTCTCTGATTATAAACAGGAAGTGGTGGAGAGGAAGACGTATATTCCATGTCTTTTTCATCCATTGGGTGTCTGCAGCTTGGGCATCATTATTTCCATTGAGCCTCTTATCTGTGGGTGGCTCAGGGAGAGGTTATTTTTAGTTCAGCAGTTTCCTCTTCCGTCAAGCGAGTTGTTGGGGGGGGGGGCTCCCAGGAATTGCAGGGGGCTACTTGTCTGTAGGCTTCTCCACGGAGCCCATCTGTTCTGTGCCGGGGCACATTCGCAAGGCTGCCCAGATGGACCCTCTTGCTTCTCCATCATCTGGGACACCTCCTGCAGACGTTTCGGCCTCAGTTAACTTCTTGAGATGGAAACTACAAAACAGCTCCCAGGTTCTGGCTTTTCCTGCTGAATTTATTCTTTTGGAAAAAACCCTACACTGTCAAGGTTTTAAATGGTCATTATGAGAAAGCAGCTATTCTGATTTCATAGAAGCAAATGGTAAAAAGAAAAGAAAGAGGGAGCTCAGCGATGGGCTCTTACGGCCACGCTCAGGTACACAGAACCTGGGCTCTGGGTCAGATGTTGCCTGATTGAAGGATTGGAGGGAGGCAAATGTAACCCCAGAGACGATCCACATTCAAACCTCAGCCAGACATAACATTCATCGGCCAGGGGTCCAAGAGCTAATCGCCCCAAGCCTGACGACACAAGTGAGTCTTAAGACCCTTGAGGAAGGCAAGGAGGGTGGGGGGCAGTGCGAATCTCTGTTTGGTCGATGGGACCCTAAGGAGAACAACTCTGTGGGACCTCATTGGTTGCTCGGATTCGTGCGGCAGAAGGCGGTCTTGGAGGTAGTCTGGTCCTATGCCATGTAGGACTTTATAGGTCATGGCCAACACTTTGAATTGTGCCCGGAAACCAATCGGCAGCTAATGCAGTCTGCTGAGTGATGACGAAATACGGGCATGCCTTGGAAGGCCCATAACTGCAATTTGAAGTTTCCGAACACTCTTCAGAGGCAGCCCCATGTAGAGAGCATTGCAGTAGTCGAACCTCGAGGTGATGAGGGCATGAGTGACCGTGAGCAAAGACTTCCTGTCCAAATAGGGCCGCAACTGGTGCACCAGGCGGACCCGGGCAAACGTCCCCCTCGCCACAGCTGAAAGATGGTGCTTTAAAGTCAGCTGTGGATCGAGGTGGACGCCCAAGTTGCGGACCCTCTCTGAGGGGGTCAATAATTCCCAAAATTAATTTAGCAGAATTGAAGGTTTAAGCTAATTTCTTAAGCACCCAGATATTTATGCTATTTTGACTTCTGGTGGTCATCTAGATCAGTGTTTTTCAACCAGTGTGCCGGGGCACACTAGTGTGCCGCGAGACATGGTCAGGTGTGCCGCGAAGCTCAGAGAGAAAGAAAGCAAGAGAGAGAGAAAGAAAGCAAGAGAGAGAGAAAGAGAACAAGAGAGAGCAAGAGAGAGAGAAAGAGAGAGAAAGAAAGCAAGAGAGAGAGAGAAAGAGAGGGAGGGAAGGAGAGAGAGAGAAAGATATAGAGGGAGGGAGGGAGGGAGAGAGAAAGAGAGCAAAAAAGAGAGGAAGGAAGGAAGAGAAAGAAAGAGGGATGGAGAGAGAGAGAAAGAAAGAGGAAGGAAGGAAGGGAGAGAAAGAGGGAGGGAGAAAGAAATAGAGCGAAGGGGAGGAAGAGAGAGAGAGAGATTTTTTTTGTCCAAACTTTTTTTAGCCCCCCCACTCCCCGCTCAATGTGCCCCAGGGTTTCGTAAATGTAAAAAATGTGCCGCAACTCAAAAAACGTTGAAAATCACTGATCTAGATGAATGCACGTATTGAATGCATCAATTCCTGCCAAAGTCAAGGGGTCCCATCCCCACCGCTGGGAAATTTAATTCTATACAGCTTCAATTTTGCTGTTGTTCTATGAATCTGTAAACATATTGCAAAGCTTCAAGAAATGGATTTCCATAATCCAATCGGTATATAACAAAAACCAGGCTGTATGGAACAAAACCCGTTTCCCACGTCCTCTGGATAATCCTAGCTATTGTTGCGAGAGGATACAACACTTTTTAAAAGAAAAAATTGAACTAATGGCTTCAGCAGCTTGCACTACTGAAATCTTTAATTTTTTTTTCAAGTGGTGATCATCTTGGGGGGGGGTGGATGAAAGCTTGACTCTACTCTAAGCACTGGTCATTAAATGCTTTGGGGATTGATGAGAGCGGAACATGAATTTTCTTTTGCATAGCTTTGGTTGGTGTTGGATGACCTTAATTAAGAAAGCAACATTCAATTACAATTTTACCCATTCCATTTGCTAGAATGAAAATTAGGCCTTATAATTTTATTCTAGGATGCCGGTCTTGAAGATTCCCCTGTTTTCTTGACCTCAGAATCTTATTTGCAGAAATGGTCCTCAACAGTCTTTGGTTGACATGAATAATGTTTGTATTACACGGGAATTTCATCAACTGGAGAGTTGTTTAAACATCTATGCAAGCACTTTTCACCATTCCACTACAAGTCGATACCCTTTCACTTACATAAGGGGTTACCTCTATATGGCTACTTCTGAAAAAATGTACAAATAACAAAGTTGGAACGCACCTTGGAGTCTTCTCGTCTAACTCCGTTGATTCATCAGCAATGATTGACACCCAAATTTCATGTAATTAAATTAATTTGACTTCTATGCTTCCCAATCCCGTAGGACTCGGGGCGGCTTACAACAATATAAAAACAACAAAACACCTCTTTGCGACCGATCGGAGCTCACAGGGTTGGCCTTCTCCGGGTCCCGTCGACTAGAGGCTCCATTGAGTTCGTGGGCAAGTTGAAAAGCAGACACGATTGAAAGAAGCAAAGGGATCCAATCTTGATAGTTACTTTCTCACCAAAGTGCTAGTGATTTATCTTCTCGCATCTACGTGCTTTCGAAGTGCTGAGTTGGCAGGAACTGGGGCAAATAATGAGAGAGATCATCCAATCGTGGGGATTCTTGGATCTCGAACTGCCAACCTTCTGGTCGACAAGCCCAGTGTCTTAACCACTAGACCAGTGTTTCCCAACCGTGGCAACTTGAAGATATCTGGACTTCATTCGCTGGCTGGGGAATTCTGGGAGTTGAAGTCCAAATATCTTCAAGTTGCCAAGGTTGGGAAACACTGCACTAGGCCACGGTGCAAGATTTATTTAATTTGGATATATGGTTGTGCTGACCATAGCAGGACTGCAAAGCTATAAGACTGTCCCTTTAACTCTCCCTGAGTCTGCGGAGAAGGGCGGCAGAGAAATCGAATTAATAACTGTTAGGGAGCATTTAAATGGGAGTTTCCTTTTATCTGTTTCATATTTGGCATTGATATATTACATTGTTTCTGGTGTTGTGGGGGTTTCCTTTTCCTTCCTTGATTTATTTCTTTTGTGCAGAACAGCGTTAATCCCGAATCATCCTGGTTAATACCTGATTAATAAATACCATATTTTTCGGAGTATAAGACGCTCCTTAGTTTTTGGGGAGGAAAATAGGGGAAATAATCTGCTTACCAGATATTTATCTGGCCAGCGTCCTTAGTCTGGTCAGCTTCAGCACATTGTTTTATCCCCTGGTTAAAGGCTTTATTCGGAGAGAGTAACAATGAAAGAGCCTGCAAGTGGGTAAGAGTTTGGAATATCATTAGCACCTGGTTAGGGCTGGAAAGAAACTTATTTAGAGCAAGTTAGAGCAATGGAAGAAACCCTGCAAAGACTTAGGGCTTGTAAAACATTCTTTGCAGGGAGAAACAACGAAAGAGCCTGCAAGGGAAGAGCTGGGAAGATCGTTAGCAGCCAATTAGGGCTGAAAAAAGGCTACATTCAGAGTATATGATGCACCCAAATTATCAGCCTCTTTTAGGGAAGAAAAGGGTGCATCTTATACTCCAAAAATACAGTACTTTTAAAGGACACTCACAGCCTGCTCCCAAAATGCCAAATGTTAAAACAAAATTTGCTTTAAGACATAATCTCCAACCTTTTTTGAATGAGTAACCTGAGCTGGCTGTAAGCCCAGCATCAGTTGATTGTCGGAATTAAATATCTAGAGCAAATGTCACTCATTTTGGCCATGTCACGCTGGGGGAATTCATTGCATTAAAAAGGAAAAAGCAATTATGTGAGGAAGCGTTAGTGGTCAACCAGGCAGCCAAAGAACATGGTGGTTGGACACCATTAAATCTGACACCGGCCAGAGCAGAGAACAACTCCAAGAAGCAAGAGGCGGGAAGACCTGGGGAATTGACCAGAGTTGGACATGACTGAATGGGTGGCAACGCGAAACCCACTGCAAGCAATGGATGGTCATCGTCTAAATTTAATGGTAGCTCCATGGACATTTCAGGTTTTTTGAAAGCTCCATGATTCTTTTTCCTCTTTTGTCCTCTGTAAAAGACAGAAACCCACAGGGTCAACTGAGAATCAGGACAATAAACCAGATTAAGCCATTTCATGTCTACGTTGCCTCTGCAAACTCCCTTTTAAATCATAAAACCTCGTTTCCTCCATCTGCTAAGCAGGGAGCTCTCTCCGATAATGAAAAACGCAGCAGCAAAGAGCAAAGAAAAGAGAATGTGACAATGCAATTCTCTCAACAACTTTATAGGAGGGAGACTACAGGCCTCTCTCGGCCTCCTGGCTTCCTCAGAAAATCTGCTTCTCAGGCGCATTTCCACCAAGCTGAGAAGGGCATTTACAGCAAGTAGAACTTGGAGAAGCAGGGAGAATCTCACCCAGAGGCCCTCCACAAGGGCCGCCCTGTGCAAAATTAAATATCTTACATTTTTAGCTTAGGACCCTTCATTAATTCCTAATTTTTAAAAATCAGGTGTATATTCAATTGTTGTAGCCAATGTCTCAGTTTTTTCCAGTACTTTTCCGTTTCCCCGGCCACTTCTTCATTCCCACTGCTGCTCTTTCCTTCTCAGGCCAGGGGAGGGAGGGGAGGGGGAGGCCGGCCAGTGATGGGACAGGGAGCCTCCGCAGGGGGCCAAAGAGCCGCATGCAGCTCCAGAGCCATGGGTTGCCGACCCCCGACCTGGCTGATGGAGAATCTCCATAGACATTGAGGCTGCACCACTCATGACAAACATTGAGGGCCTGCTACTGGAACAGCAAGGCCCTACGTTCTGGCAGCGGTTTTCGGAATGCGTGCACAGCATTTGACATGCGCTGAAGCCAAAATATCAGGGAAAAAATCACCAAAATCTTGTTCACACATTCATCCTCGTACAAGATTTCGCTTGCTGCGCATGTACAGAAGCCCAATCTCACGCCAACGGGCACACACATGCACACTGGACACACATGCGTCCTTGGAGTCCTTTTGTTGATTACAAATATATTGTACTCCCTATCTTATAAAATGTCCCTTTGTTGGCTCTTGCGAAATCTGAAAACAATGCAACTCCCAACGTGGCTTCTTATCATGCAATTGACTGAGTTGTTCAAGTCACAAGCAAGCAGGTAAACCACAATTTGTATTAAAATAGATCCCCCCCCCCACTCTGTACTGTAGGGACCTAATTTGGCCTCACTGTGAGGATGAAAGAACTGAAAGGGAGAAACTTGAATCACTCAAGTCATAATGAACAAGAGGACATCAATATGCAGAAGATTCAATGCAGTGATGACTTGACTAAACGTTTTCTCAGAATTGAGGCTTCAAAAAGGCTCAGAATCAAAATGATTTGTTTGACTTTCATTGTTTTATCTTCCTATGAAAATCATTAATTCTTGTACCTCAGACTTTTGACCAATGTATACAGTGGTATTTCTACCTACAAACGCCTCTGCTTACAAACTTTTCTAGATGAGAACCAAGTGTTCAAGATTTTTTTGCCTCTTCTCAAGAACTATTTTCTACTTACAAACCTGAACCTCTGAAACTGTAACCGGAAAAGTCAGGGAGAAGCCTCCGTGGGGCCTCTCTGGAAATCTCCTGGGAGGAAACAGGGCCGGAAAAGACAGGGAGAAGCCTCCGTGGGGCCTCTCTAGGAATCTCCTGGGAGGAGACAGGGCTGGAAAAGGCAGGGAGAAGCCTGTGTGGGGCCTCTGTGAGAATCTCCTGGGAGGAAACAGGGCCGGAAAAGGCAGGGAGAAGCCTCCGTGGGGCCTCTCTAGGAATCTCCTGGGAGGAAACAGGGCCTCCACCTTCCCTGTGGTTTCCCCAATCACATGCCTTATTTGCTTTTACCTTGATTCCTATGGGAAAAATTGCTTCTTCTTACAAACATTTCTACTTAAGAACCTATGTCACAGACCACATTAAGTTCCTAAGTAGAGGTACCACTGTATTTTCTTTTGTCTACACTGAGAGCATCTGCAGCAAAGACAAATTCCTTGTGTGTCCAATCACACTTAGCCAAGAAAGAATTCTATTCTATTCTATTGTTGCATGGGAAGCATAATAATGCACAATCTATTGTGGTTGAATTGCCATAATGATTCACTGGTGTGACCTAGCTGAGTAGCAACCAAGTTGAGGACCAAGGACTCCACAATCGTGAAAAAGTTGTGCAGATCTAACCTTTCCCCACCCACGGTTCACCCGTCAACCGATTCTCTTCCTTCTCAAAGAAAGAGCTGTGGGGCCCTATCAACGTTTCAGTGGCTCTCAAACCGAGCGAGCGAGAGCGGGAGATCCAGCATTTAATGAGAAAGAAATCGACAAAGAGGAAAGGAAAAAATATAGTTTATTGTATTCTGCTGTCATCGCTCTTCACTGATTTTTAACCAAAGAATAGAAAAGTCCCAAGGCAGCAGCAGAAGATGGAACTGCAGAAGGAGGTGAGCAAGGATACTCGGGACGAAAAAACCCTTCAAGGCCTTATCACATGTTCAGGAGCCTTTCAACCAGAATTCACTAAAGTTTCAAGTGCTCACAAAATCACAACATGGGGGGGAGGGGGGGCAAAGAAGGAAGAAGGTAGAAGAGTAAAACATTTTAAATATCAAACTGTATCTTTATGTTCAAGGGTTAAATAAGGTCCAGGAGGGAAGTGTTTTTAATAGGAAAGTGAACCCAAGAACAAGGGGCCACAATCTGAGGTCAGTTGGGGGAAAGATCAGAAGCCACGTGAGAAAATATGATTTGACTGAAAGAGGAGTAGATGCTTGGAACAAACTCCCAACAGAGGTAGTTGGTCAATCCATAGTCATTGAATGTAAACATGCCTGGGAAAAACATAGATCCATCCTGAGATAAAATACAGGAAACAGTATAAGGGCAGACTAGATGGACCAGGAGGTCTTTTTCTGCCGTCAATCTTCTAGGTTTCTATGTATATTTTGGATGTTCACTAATAGTAAATAGAGAGGAAATTGTATCTCTTTGAAGCGAGGAGAGACCAGGCACCCGATCCTTAACCCTTGACGTGAGTGACGGCCACCTTTAAGCCAGTCACATGACCTTTAAGCCACTCCCACCTGGTCACATGGCCGGCAAGCCACTCCCACAAAATAAGCCACGCCCACAGTGTGGTAGTAAAACTTTTTGCAGCCCTTCCCTGTATCTAAACATCAAACTGTATCTTTGCACCAGCTAAAATAAAGCTTCAATTCCAGATAGAAACCATAATGCTTCTTAAAAGGTGAAGATTCCTTCAAGTTGACTTGGACTCCTGGTGACTTCGGAGCCGTGTGATACAATTTCCCTATTTCTATTTACTGTTACTGAACATCCAAAATATACAATTTAATTCTGTGTATAGATGCCATGTGTCTACATGCATATTACAAACAGCCACACAAAAATAGACGTTATCTACTATATAAACTGTTTGTGTATGTACACACACACAGCTCTTCTAAAATGATACACCTTCAGCCTCATTGACTGCGATAGGAAAAAACATTCCCAGAGCCCAGAAGGGAAAAAAAGAAAGAAAATTCCCAATTTTTCTACCAGTTCTGCGTACGTGACCGTAGCCGTCACTGTGTATATTCCTGTGAGGTTGAAGTCTAGGATTCTCCATTATTATTTTTTCCCAAAAGGCGGCAATTTGCTAACATCACCAAACAATTATTCTCATCTGATCACAGACAATTTCTGATAATAGCCTCTCAGCAAGATGTTTTGAAGATCCCTAATTGCACCCGAGGACTGAAAACACCACATTTACTATATATATATATGTGTGTGTGTATGTATAGCAAACATTCCTCAATAACATGCACCTTTCAAGTTGAAGTTCAAACAAGGAAACCGGGGCCAATAATGAATTTGATTTGCACTCTAACCAGCACATTAAATCTTTTAATTAACACTTGTAAATGATCTCGCAGTAAAAGGACGGCTATGGTTGGGAGTCGCTCCTTCTCTCTCTCTCTCTCCGTTCCTTCTCTCTCCTCTTCTTTACTAGTCAGCTGGTCCTCTGACCACAAGGAAATGAGTGACCAAAGAAAGGGCTCCACCCACATCAGTCAACCCGGTCCCCCACCAGCTCCCACGGGGGGCTTCACTGTTGCCCTTGGGAAGAAAGAAGACGATTGTTAAAACAATACCGATGGGTGAATAACTTCTCCGGGGGAAATATTAATGTTAAAATTGTTTTACGGAAGTTCACTGGCACTGAGTGTGGAATCTAATTTGAACAATTTTGCAGGTGAACCGTGCTTGGAGGACCCTCTCTGCATAAAACCTGGTCAATGGCTGAACGAGGCGTCTTGGTCTGTTCTGCAAGAGGTCTATGGGGCTCAGGAGTCAATGGTACCCAAAATTGAAGTTAGGGTTGTAGATGCTTTTCCTGTACTGTTGGATAAATAAATAAAAAACCCAACGTTATTGGAATCTGCTATGCAAATACAGCCATATTATGCCTATTCTCTATCCCTCCGTTATGTAAATCCTCTCCTTTCCTTTCTTCTCCTCTCTCTCCCCTCCCCTTCCCTTCCCTCCTTTATCCATTTACTTCCTTTCCACTTCCCTTCCCTTTCCTCCTTTCTTTCCCTTCCCTTTCCTCCTTTATCCATTTACTTCCTTTCCCTTTCCTTTCCTTCCCCTTCCCTCCCCCCCCTTTTTTTTGCTAGGAGTTCAGACTCAGTTCAACGTGTTCCCCAGAATCGCTGGAGGCAGCCCTTTCCTTTCAATGGCCTCATTCTGGCAGCGTTCTGAATGTTCTGGAGCTGCTGTGGAAGGGGGGAATGAGAAGATTCAATCAGCTTTGATGTGTTTTACTGTAATTTCATGGCTCCTTCCGTATAACCAGCCCTGGGTCTCTATTTGGAGAGACAGGTAGCGTGTAGAGTGGAAGGAAGGAATAATAGAAACTATAGTTACTATATCAGTAAATGGTCATTATCTCTAAATGACTAATTTTGCACTGGGCCTTGTGCCCTGAAGGAAGAGGAATAAAACATTATTATTTTAGATCTGATTTTATTAGAACTCCTGGCTTCATTCTCACAGCTTGACAAACAAACGCTGTTCTTGAGATCCCAGGTAATCAAAGCAGATACGATTCTTCAATCATTTTATTCCCCAATTCTTCACCAAGCCTAACAAAACCAGAGAAGATCCCCAAAGCACAAAATGTTACATTGATTCAGGATCTTCTGTAAAATTTGTTAAGCTCCTATCATGTCTTTTCATATATTTTAAATTAATCCCAAATATGATACAGCTTCCTTCTGCCTGCCATCACTCGGATGTTTTGGACGTACTACACTTCCTTAAAGCCCAACCCAACATCTCATTTTACTTCCTGGGGTTTCTGGGATTAATTTGAAATGTAAAGGAGGCGGCACCTGGTGGGTTATGAATACCGAATCTGAAAAGATGAATTAGTGTAATGTAATTTAGGATTGATGGTGTGCAAATTTGCATATGTGTTTGGACTGAAAAAAGTAAAAAAGTACTTTGCCAAAAGAGAACTTCAAAGAGAGGTCCATCCCCTGTATGAAATTCCAACCTTTATTGAACTCAATGAAGACAGGATGGAAAGGGAGAAGAAATAAGGTCCATCCATCACTCCACACCTCGTGTCCATAAATTGATTCACAATTAAGCTTGTCCCCCCCTCCTCCCCTTCCACCACTACCACCACCACCACCACCACCATCCTTGGAATACTGGGCCCAATTCTGTTCACAATACAGAAAAGATGTTTAAACTCTAGAAAGAGGACAGAGAAGAGGAAAATAGATATAGGAGGTTGATTGATTGATTTATATTCTGGGCGGTTTACAACATATAGAAAGACAATGTACATCGAAATCGAATTAATTAAAGTGGAGAATTAAATCTAAAAAACCAGAAAACCAATTAAACTGCACGCACATCCATTCAGTCCACAAACCCTCCATACCTTCATAAATTCATCGGCCAAGGGGCTAGGGTCTGATGACCCCCAAGGCTGGCGGCATAGATTAGTCTTTAGACTCTTACAAAAGGTGAGGAGGGTGGGGGCAGTGTGAATCTCCAGGGGGAGTTGATTCCAGAGGGCTGGGGCCGCAACAGAGAAGGCTCTTCCCCTAGATTCCACCAAGCGATATTGTCTAGTTCAGTGTTTTTCAACCAGTGTGCCGTGGCACACTAGTGTGCCGTGAGACATGGTCAGGTGTGCCGCGAAGCTCAGAGAGAGAAAGCAAGAAAGAGAGATAGAAAGAAAGAGAAAGAAAGAGAGAGAAAGAGCGAGAGAGAGAGAAAGAGAACAAGAGAGAGAGAAAGCAAGCAAGAGAGAGAGAAAGAGAACAAGAGAAAGAAAGCAAGAGAAAGAAAGGGAGAGAAAGAGAGAGAGGTAGGGAGGGAGAGAGAAAGAGAGCAAAAAAGAGAGGAAGGAAGGAAGAGAAAGAAGGAGGGATGGAGAGAGAGAAAAAAAGAGGAAGGAAGGGAGATAAAGTGGGAGAGAGAAATAGAGCGAAAGGGAGGAAGAGAGATAATTTTTTTAGCCCCACCCCCCTACTCAATGTGCCCCAGGGTTTTGTAAATGTAAAAAATGTGCCGCAGCCCAAAAAAGGTTGAAAATCACTGGTCTAGTTGACAGGACCTGGAGAAGACCAACTTTGTGGGACCTAACCAGTCGCTGGTATTCATGCCGCAGGAGGCGGTCCCATAAGTAATATGGCCCAATCTCATGTAGGGCTTTCTAGGTCATTACCAACACTTTGAATTGAGTCCGGAAACCATCTACTACTCTTTCAGTCAAATCATATTTTCTCACGCTGCTTCTGATCTTTCCCCCAACTAACCTCAAATTGTGTCCCCTTGTTCTTGGGTTCCTATTAAAAACACTTCCCTCCTGAACTCTATTTAACCCTTTCACACCTTTAAATGTTTCGATCATGTCCCCCCTTTCCCTTCTGTCCTCCAGACTAGACAGATGGAGTCCGCGAAGTCTTTCCTGATAAGTATAAGGATCACCCTCTATCTGAAGTGGTGTAGGGTTTCCTGCCTAAGCAGGGGGTTGGACTAGAAGACCTCCAAGGCCCCCTCCAACTCTGTTATTCTTTATTTTTCAGGTATCAAAATCGACTGTGTTATTGTGTTTCTCCAGCGTCATCTCTCCAGGGCAATTGAAGATAGAGACCTAAGACTGGGCATAGTCTGCAGCTTTAATCGTTATCTGCCTCCTACGTGGAAAGTCCGTTGTTTCTGAACAGCCATCCTGGTTTCATATCAAGGTGAGAGAAAAAGGAAGCGGTGGTCTAGGCCTCCTTCACTGCAGCAGTCCTCAACAGAACTGCAGCCCATTAAGAACCCATTAATAGCGGCGTTGGCTGAAATTAAGAAGCAGGCTGCCTGAAAGAAATATAATTGACTCCAAGAGTGTCGCAGCATCAAAGTTACCGGCAAGATTCCTGACCCTGCACACGCAACAGAACGCATTGTTTCCTTAAAGATCTTCTTAAAAGTCTATTGGATCCATAATGAGACCATTAGTTGGAGGGCCTGCAAAATGTCAGCCCACAACACAACTCACGGTCACCTCACTTGTTGTTTCTTTGGTGATTAAGCGGCAAGAGCCCCCTGCATAGAAACAGCTCCATTAAGAGGACTTTTGCCAAAGGTTTTGCAAGGGGGAGTTGAGAAAAAACCAGGATCCATCTTTCTGCAAATGGAACGAAAGCTCTTAGCTGTCAAAACTGTGAATGTGCTGGTTATAAGTCTGCTGTGGCCTCCCTCGGTCACTTAGCTGAAAAGTCTCCCGAATCTACACAATGCAATCACAATTTTTCAATCAAGGGAGTAGCGCTGTCGGTCACTCTCTTTTAACTCTGCTCTTTATTTAGGCCTCTATAGAGGTTTTTATGTCTTTATCGTAAGCCATCCAGAGCCATCCCGGTGAAATGGGCAGTGTACCGTATTTTTTGGAGTATAATTTGGGGGGAGGAAAATAGGGAAAGGAATCCCCTTACCAGGTATTCATCTGGCCAGCGCTTTGGCCTCCAGGAAGGACGTCTTCGTGACGTCAAAGCTCCACCCATGGAATTCCCTATTGGGATTCCCCACCTCCTTTCCAGCCTCCAGATCGGCCGAAAACGCCGCCGCTGATTGCAAAAACTGCGCTCCACCAGGCGGCACCGCCCAGCTGTAACCTTCTGAAACAGCCGGGCGCTTCTCAGTGGCCTCCGGAACCCGAACCCGAACTTCCAGGTTCAGCATTTGGGAGAACGCCGAGAAGCCCCCCGGCTGTTTTAAAAGGTGGCAGCCGGGTGGCAGCGCCCAGCAGAGGGCCATTTTGCGATCTGCAGTGGGTTCGTAAGCTGAAAAAAGTTTGTAAGAAGAGGCAAAACATTTCCGAACCCTGGGTTCGTATCACGAGGGGTTCATATCACGAGGTACCACTGTATACTATATGCATTTGCATTTATAAATTATTTATATTTGCATTTTTAAAAGCCTTTTGAGAATCCAGATGGCAACACAACAGGGCAGGACCTATGGACCATAGTTGTGATTCTGTTTTCTAAAAATATCTCACGGCAACTGGTGTCAAGGTGCCAGTAAGAAGTCAAAGGTCTGACCTGCCCAGCTAAACGTGATCTCAGGCTCCCCTTGTATGGAACAGACTCTGTGTTTAGATTTGAATCTGTGCCCAGTTTCTTTGCCTATTATGTAAACATCTCCTGAAATCTTCAAGTATTCTGAACATGGGGATTAAGGAATCCGTTTCAATTTCTTTGTCATCTCAGGAAACGGAAATTAATGATCCCCCTGGAAAAGAATTTTTCTTTAACAAAACGCTGTCTAAAAACATCGCCTAGTAATACAGGCAACACAATAATGCATAAATAAAGTTGTCATTGTTGGTGGATTGGTTGTGATTTAATTTGCAGTAACGGAACGATTCGTGTTGGGCACCAATCCAGAGCATGAAATGAATTGGTAGTTTAGCGAAGTCATTGCCTATCAAAGGCTGATCAAGCCCAATCAGCAAAAAACACAAGGCATGAATAGTTAGACAAACATCGGATCAAGAAAGCTTAGTCACAAGCACACTTTCCACGTCTATTTATAGAAGGGGAGATTGTATAAATTCCCCATCTAGGTGAATAAATAAAAATCAAACTCTTAGAATTTTATTTCATTAATTCTATGCCGCCCTTCTCGAAGAAGTGAGTTTCCATCAATTTGAAAGTTTTAGCAGTGAAAAAAAAAGCCCTCAGTTCTTGGAAGTATCATTGCTCCTGTATAATTGGAGAATAGATAGGTAGGTAGGTAGGTAGGTAGGTAGATTAGATAGAAAGAATAGATAGATAGATAGATAGATAGATAGATAGATAGATAGATAGATAGATAGATAGATAGATAGATTAAAAGTTGCTCTCTTAGACCTCAATACCACCTAAATGAACCTCTGAAAGGTCCTAGATAAACCTTTTCGTTTCATATTAAATTGGGCATGTGCAGGGAATGGCTTTCCCTGTGCATTACAGCCTGCTAAGGCCTTTTATTTAACATAACATTAGTCCTATCTATGACTTTCCTTAATAAACTGCTTTTAGCCTTAGAAGAAAATAAGATAATTTCCCCTTCATTTGTACAGCTTGGTTTCCTTCATGCTTAGGAAAAAATGCCTTATTCGGAGCCACCCAATTCTCTTGCAGAAGCATCTAAGTGCAGAAGAAACCCATGTTCTCAGATTGTGTCAAGGCATCGCCACAGCCCCTGTCACAATAGAAAAGGCCCTGTAGCCAATACAGCAGCCGCTGCTCTTACAGATTATGCAATGGGTCCAAAATTGTCCTTTGAGTTTTACTCCGTCTTTAACGGTTGCAAGTCAATCCATAGAGTTTTCTAGCCGACCGAATCAGCTGCCCCCTCCCTTGCAGATCAATGCAAAGCATTTCTAGGCCATCAAAATCCCAAAATAAAGAAACCCCAAAAGAGGAAAGAAATCAATTCTCATTATTAAAGAAACCTCTCTTTGCTTGCCTGGAGGGAACTGCTCACCCTTGGCAAGGAGTTCAGGGTGTGTGTGTGTGTGTGTGTGTGTGTGTGTGTGTGCGTGTGAGGGTGTGATTTTTTCCAAAGAGGGTGTTGTGATCATTTTACAAACAGAGTCTGCTTCCAAAGCCCCGGGGCCACTGGAGAGCAGGTACATTCAACCATCTCCGTGGACACACTGACCCCAGGAGGTTGAGTTATATACACAGCAGAGCAAAGAGGGTCAGCAGGGGGAAGATTACTACCTAAGAACACCTCGACTTATCAACTTTTCCAGATAAGAACCGGGTGTTCAAGATTTTTTGTGCCTTTTTTCCATGTACAACCCTGAGCCTCCGAAACTGGAACCGGAAAAGGCAGGGAGAAGCCTCTGTGGGGCCTCTCTTGGGATCTCCTGGGAGGAAACAGAGGCAGAAAAGGTGGGGAGAAGCCTCTGTGGGGCCTCTCTAGGAATCTCCTGTACTTCAAAAAAAAATCCCCCAATGGGCAAACCGGAAGTTCAGAAAAACGCACTTCCTGTTTACCTGTTGTGCTGTTCTGGAGGGTTCAGGGAAGCTTCCTGAAGCCCCGGAGTGAGAAAAACAAGCGCAATGGGCACAGCAGAAGAGCATTTTACGAGCTTCCGGTTTGCCCATTGTGCTGTTTTTTGCACTGACTCAAAGTCAGCTGGACTAGAACTCGTGGTCTCATCACTAGACCTAACTAAATATCTCAACATATTTACACAATGGGCAAACCAAAAGTCCATTTTCCGAGCTTCCGGTTTGCCCATTGTGCTGTTTTTCTCACTCTGGGGCTCCAGGAAGCTTCCCGGAAGCGTCCCGAGGGTGAAACGGGCTTCCTCAGGGCAGAAAACAAGTACCGTCCATCACGGCCCTCCACCATTGCTGACAAGGGGCTCTCCACTCTTTTTCTTAAAAACCATCATTTGCTTGAAAATGGAGAGCCACCCTCCTCAACATGTGCTAATTTATTAATTTGTTGGGAGCCACAACAATTCCAGTGTAGCCTTATGGGCCTCTCACCCAGGAGCCAATAAAAGAATGCAATGGACTCTCTCACTTAGGTGTGTGTGAGAGAGCCAGGACATAATGGTTTGGACCTAGATTGGGTCCAACATAGTCTGCACACGTTGAAATCAATAATAGTTTAGTTCTGGTAACTGGGCCCTTTCAGTGTTTTGCTGCAGAAACCTCCGAACTCCTGCCTAGAGAGGAAACACCGAGCCTTCCTTCGTTCCTACCTGCGTTTCAGAAAAAGAAAAGTAGGGAAACTTCTAGGTCAGCAGCCAAACGGTTTTTCGTTGGCAAAACACTGCATTAAATGCGACGATTTCCCACAGCTTCCATTCTGTCACCTTAACAATATGCCTTCAGCCTGGATCAAGATATAAAGAGAGAGAGAAGCCAGCAACGGGAGTGCTCGCCCACCGCTCATAAACTGCACCAATCCCATCTCTGTTGTGGTTTTTCAAAGCTTGGAGGCCCCGAGTGGCTTCCTGCCAGCTTTGCCAGGGGTCAAACGGAGGGTTTAAAAAAAAATTGTCCTAGGTATTTTGCACAAAAATATCTTCCCACCGACTACAATAGTCGCTGCCTGCCACCTGTATGTGGGGCAGCTCAGCCACAAATCAGCAACTTTTGTGAGTTCACAGCAGGCCGGACAAGGAGGGTCATCGTTGTTTCTTTGAATCAGTGAAGGTCCTTAGTTACCTATTTATTCTTATTTTGTTTATTTGTCAAACATGTGTAGGATAGTAGTGGTTTGTGTAAACATAAGTAAAGATGTTGCGATGCAGATGCAGCCACAAAGCCTTCCTTCTTTCGAGTGGTTCAAGGACATCCTATATCCACCACCTGGGCAGAAGCAGAAGGAGGACCTGGCAATGTGACATGTTTGTGGACAGGGGGTACAAGGGATTTGAATTTTGAACTGGGTGGGAAACTCAAATTCAGGCTTCCCAGTGTAGGTGCCAGGATGGCTCTGGTCATAAACTGGAACTTTGAGGAGTTCAATGGCACCTCTACCTAAGAACGCCTCCACTCACGAACTTTTCTGGATAAGAACCAGGTGTTCAAGATTATTTTGCCTCTTCTCAAGAACCAGTTTCCACTCATAAACCCAAAACTGTCACCAGAAAAGTTGGGGAGAAGCCTCTGTAGGGCCTCTCTAGGAATGTCCTGGGAGGAACAGGGCCGGAAAAGGCGGGGAGAAGCGTCCGTGGGGCCTCTCTAGGAATGTCCTGGGAGGAACAGGGCCAGAAAAGGCTGGGAGAATCCTCCGTGGGGCCTCTGTAGGAATGTCCTGGGAGAAACAGGGCTGGAAAAGGCGGGGAGAAGCCTCCGTGGGGCCTCTCTAGGAATCTCCTGAAAGGAAACAGGGCCTCCACCCTCCCTGTGGTTTCCCCAATTGCACGCATTATTTGCTTTTACATTGATGCCTATGGGGAAAATTGCTTCTTCTCGCAAACTTTTCTACTTAAGAACCTGGTGATGGAACAAATAAAGTTCACAAGTAGAGGGACTTTGATTCGGACTCTGATTTAGTTTGGATGCTACCTGGAACCTTCACCCATACTAACAGCTTCTGGGCATTGGGGGGAGATTAGTACTTGACATCCTGTTGAGATGTAGAACTGGTATCATTAGCATATTGATGGTGTTACTGGTAGAAAGACCCCAAGGTGAGTGTAGAAAAAGAATGGGAAAGGTGTGCAGGGCCACTCCAGAAAAAAAGAGCCCAGGATGTAACCTTTCCCCCAGCAACATTGACAAAGGAAGGAAGGAAGGAAGGAAGGAAGGAAGGAAGGAAGGAAGGAAGGAAGGAAGGAAGGAAGGAAGGAAAGAAGGAAGGAAAGAAGGAAGGAAGGAAGGAAGACTCGGAGAGAAAGAAAGGGAACCATTTCAATAAGAGAGTCCCATTCCCCAAACCTTGGAGCGATTCCAGGAATATACTGTGATCGATGGTACTGAAGTTGCTGAGTCTTTGAAAGCTACAAGAATGGACACATTTTTATTTATTTATTTATTTTGTCCAATACACAATGAGGGTTTTAGTGGGTATAAATATATACACATTTTGGCAACATCTTTGCCAAAAGAGGAATAAATGAGACCCACCGTTCTTATTGCTCTCATTCTCATAGATTGGCAATGGTCATTTTGTTTGTTTGTTTATATCCAGCCTTGATTATTCTTACAAATAACTCTAGGTGTGATGGACACATACAATTTTCCTACCTCCTTCTATTTCCCCTGTGAGCTGGGGTGAACTAAGAGAGAGAGGGACTGGCTCAAAGTCACCTCTCATGGCTGAAGTCTCACCACTAGACCTAACTAAATATCTCAACATATTTACTACTTCGTACAAGTAAAGTACCAATATTTTTATTCAGAAACATTTCAAGCATAGACAATTAAATTAGTTTGAGGATAAGCAAAAACTTTCCTAAAACTCAAACCTATAAATGATAGACAGCCTGTATGTCAAGATGCAGTTCAATACTCTCATTATTCTCTGAATACTGTATATTTTTTTCTGAACAAGAAAGCAATTGTCATTCTCAGATATTTAGAAGCCCCAAAGGTTCATTTGTCATCGTGGGCAAACACACATGTACAATCCGACAAACACAGAGAGAAGATTCTTTTCTCTATAATGAGAGGTGATTGGCACAGAAGCAAAAGAAAGGGTTTTTTAAAAAGAAAATATAAGATAAAATTACATTGCTTCAAGACAGCAAATGTTTCTTAGTGGATTGAACAATATTACAAAAACACCTGAAGTTATATTATTATATCTTCTCCATCCATTCCTAAAAATAGTCACTTTTTATTAATATGAAAGACTTTCGGTGCTATAAAATTTGAACAGAGCATCGAAAAACAAAATATAAGACTTCTGTATAATAAAATAAGCCTTTATTAAAGACACATCTATAAACATCCCTAATGTGATAGATAGATAGACAGACAGACAGACAGACAGACAGACAGACAGACAGACAGACAGACAGACAGACAGACAGACAGACAGATGGACAGACACTGTCCTGGATTGTGGCCCTCGGTTAATGCAACTAATCTTGGTGTCTCACTTTGATCAAGTGAAATTCGCACAGCAGCTCCGGCAGTTTACACACTGCAGCATCCGAATGAGCTGAAAGCCAGAAAACTCACCCAATCACAATCACACAGCACGATTAAAGTTCTTTAATTAAGCAAGTTATACCCGAGCTTAACAATTTCTAATTAACCTCTGACTGGCATCCGGATGAATTGCAAGTATTTCAATTCAAGCACTGGGTGTTTTTTTTCAATTTAAAGCCCCCTTGGTGCGTTGGGAGGGAATGAACCTTCAGAAAGCTCTAAAGGGAAGGACGACACTGCCAAACCCCTAACACACTGGGGCTCTTGGGAGAACAATGGAGGGGCTAAAGGTACAAGGGCGAAGGCTCCTGCTCCGGGGTTGTGGGCTGGTTTCTGAACCTTTTGTTGGAGTCCGTAGCCATTAAGTAAATAATGCAGCAGGATTCATTTGGGAGGGAACTTCTTTATATACAATAATATAATATATGACGGTCTTGGTATATTCGGGTTTCTTCCCGTGTAGGATTTGGAAATTTCTGGCGACGTTTCGACGAGGTCCCACTCGTCATCTTCAGGCTGGTGTTTCTGTCCTTGTTGTAAGGCGAACATGGCGAGACCTGAGCTGCCTTCCTTCTATAAATACTGGTGGCTGGGTGTGGTTTGATAGCTCAGCAATTGCCTGCTGTGTAGCCATCAGACCACACCCAGCCACCAGTATTTATAGAAGGAAGGCAGCTCAGGTCTCGCTGTGTTCGCCTTACAACAAGGACAGAAACACCAGCCTGAAGATGACGAGTGAGACCTCGTCGAAACGTCGCCAGAAATTTCCAAATCCTACACGGGAAGAAACCCGAATATACCAAGACCGTCATACCTGTACCCGTGGAAATCTACGAAAACTAATATATATACTCTGTGTGTGTGTGTGTGTGTGTGTGTGTATATAATATACATGTATACAATATGGACGCAGCTCTGGCGATGTGGTAGAGAGAATTGTTTTGTTTATTTCATCCGACTTCCATGCCGCCCAATCCCTTGAAATCAGGGCAGCTTACAACAATATACAATGCAATACAATAATAAAAAGAAGCCAAATGTAAATACCAAACTATTTTTTTAAAATCCATTATAAAACCCACAATACAATCAAAGCAACACACAGGGTTAAATAAGGTTCAGGAGGGAAGTGTTTTCAATAGGAAAGTGAACCCAAGAACAAGGGGGCACAATCTGAGGTCAGTTGGGGGAAAGATCAGAAGCAACAGGAGAAAATATTATTTCACTGGAAGAGTAGTAGATGCTTGGAACAAACTTCCAGCAGACATGGTTGATCAATCCACAGTAACTGAATTGAAACCTGCCTGGGATAAACATAGAGCCATCCTGAGATAAAATACAGGAAATAGTAGAAGGGCAGATGAGATGGACCAGGAGGTATTTTTCTGCTGTCAATCTTCTATGTTTCTATGTTTCTAAATCAGGTTCAGAAGTGTTTTCAATAGGAAAGTGAACACAAGAACAAGGGGTCACAATCTGAGGTCAGTTGGGCGAAAGATCAAAAGCAACGTGAGAAAATATGATTTGACTGAAAGACTAGTAGATGCTTGGAACAAACTTCCAGCAGACGTGGTTGGTCTATCCACAGGACCTGACTTGAAACCTGCCTGGGATAAACATAGATCCACCCTAAGAAGAAATACAGGAAATAGTATAAGGGCAGACTAGATGGACCAGGAGGTCTTTTTCTGCTGTCAATCTTCTATGTTTCTATGTTTCTAAATCAGGTCCAGGAGGGAAGTGTTTTTAATAGGAAAGTGAACACAAGAACAAGTGGTCACAATCTGAGGCTAGTTGGGGGAAAGATCAGAAGCCACGTGAGAAAATATTATTTGACTGAAAGAGTAGTAGATGCTTGGAACAAACATCCAGCAGACGTGGTTGGTCAATCCACAGGAACTGACTTGAAACATGCCTGGGATAAACATAGACCCATCCTAAGATAAAATACAGGAAATAGTTATAAGGGCAGATCCGACAGACCAGGAGGTCTTTTTCTGCCGTCCATCTTCTAGGTTTCTAGGTTTCTACTAGGGAAAGAAGGACAATTAAAAAAAACTATTAAGTATTGAATAAATAGTGCATAAACCTACTACTCCTACTGCGTCCGTCCCCCCAGTGTGGGAAACAGCCCATTACTGTCACAGTTCATTTTGTAAATTACAGTCTTTCTTTCCTCCTTCAGTCTCTTGTCCCTGATTCCAGAGGATTCCTGGAGGCCTGTGGCTGTGGGTTTGTGGGATCTTGCTCTTCCTAGAGGTTGGAGGATTCTGTCTGTCATTTCCTAGATGCCTGTTGTGTAGGGTAGGGTTAGTTTGCGCACTGTAGTTGGATGTGTGTTATGTTGTGGTTTGGGTGACTCAAAGTATCCACAAATGTTGTTTAGGTCAATATTTGAAACCAACAGCCAACACATGCTGAGATGGTCTCCTAAATAATTCCCTCAACACAGTCAAACTATTTACTAGCAGTAAACAAATTATTTACTACTATTACTACTAGTTTTTTCTCATCATTCACTGTATGAGTGTAACTTGCTGCTTGTATCCTTAAGATTTATATTAATATTGTTTATTTCCTGATTGCTTATTTGACCCTTGTGCCAATCATTAAGTGTTGCACCTCCTGATTCTTGACAAATGTCTCTTTTTCTTTTATGTCCACTGAGAGCATCT
This sequence comes from Erythrolamprus reginae, assembly GCF_031021105.1. Lineage (NCBI taxonomy): Eukaryota > Metazoa > Chordata > Lepidosauria > Squamata > Dipsadidae > Erythrolamprus > Erythrolamprus reginae. The sequence continues at coordinate 437,535 of NC_091954.1, read as the reverse complement.
GCACCAAAGACATTTCCTTGTGGGTCCAATCAAGAATTCTATTCTATTCTATTCTATTCTAAATGTCAGTATCATTGAAAAGATTGCCATAGAAGATTGTTTTTACCAAATAATGATGGCAAACTTTCCATATAAGAGAAAGTCACTTCCGTCCCGATTTGAGAAAACTCTCCTTCCAAAATAAATTATCTGCAATAGTCAATAAAGAGGAAAAGGCAACGAAGGTGTTAGCACACAGACACCTAAAAAGCCTTTGAAATACCATCAGGCTGGCAAAATCAAGTCCTTCTCCAGGATCCCCAGTTGGAATGAATATTAAATTCAGCTTAGTTATCACTCCTATCTAACTTTAAGGGGGAAACATGATGTTTTTTCGATTCTTGCCTTAAAATTTATGCCTGGCATGACACAAGAGGAAGGTCCCTTGACCGTTTCTTGTGCAAGCGTAACTCATCCAGTGACATTTATCAGATTCCAGGGAATGCCAAAACAAAACAATCCTTTGATTTGCAGACAAATATCCTTTGGCATCTCACCACGGGAATCATTTACAATCACCTTCTAACCTCCTAGACTATTTTGTGTAGAGCGAAGGGTATGAATAGGGTTTTTTTCCTTTCAGCCATAACTTTTGGCACATGGTCTCCATCACAAAAGGAAATGTCTTTTCAACAATTTGCAGCTTCAGAAAGATGGCAAAAGTTTCTCCACTGCACAAAACCTCAAATGGTAATGGAAGACTTGGGGTCCCATTGCAAGAATATAACTTCCACAATGCATATTTTTTACCCCCAGGTCTATTCTTCCTCCATGCTGAAATCTGTTTAGATGAGCTTCAGCGATGGCTATTGGTTCCTTTTGCTTCTTGGTGATGATTAACTCCTTGAGTAGAAAGAGGAGACAAAACTACAGCATAGTCACAAAGATTGATTGATGGGATTTGTATGCCGCCCCTCTGCATGGAGAGATAAAACAGAAGCTACGTAGGGTTTGGTGAACAACTCTTGAAGCCTCTTTGGCGATGATGTCGCAGGGGGCAACTTTGGCACTGAGGTCATTGGATGGGAGTCTTCCAAGGTCTTTCATGGAGTGAGGGTCATCTGCAAGGTCTTGTTTATTCAGCTTGTATTTGGTGCTCTGATTCTTTTGGCCAATGGGTAGCACAGAGCATTTGTTGGTTGAGATTTGGAGTTGACAGATGTTGAACCATTCAGACACAAAGTCAAGGTCTTTTTGGAGAGTAGCTCTGTTATTCGTGGTGTTGAAAACTTTTACATCGTCGGTGAAGAGAACGCAGTTGCGTGTAATGCAATCGCAAAACCCTACAGGGTGGGAATGATCCCCTTACAGAAGTCAGCTTCCAAGATGAAAAGAGATACAGTGGTCCCTCTACTTAAGAACTTAATCCGTTCCATGACCAGGTTCTTAAGCCGGAACGTTCGTAAGTAGAAGCCATTTTCCCCATAGGAATCAATGTAAAAGCAAATAATGTGTGCAAACCAATGTTCCCTCTAATTTTTTTTTGGTGTGTGCAGAAAAGTATAGTGGTTGAGCAGCACATTTTCAAACATGAGCACCTGAATTTTTTTCACAGAGGTTACCCAAGACAACAACGAAATAGGTTTTCATTGTGATGGTCCTCCTGATGATCACAATGAATAAGGGGCGCGCATAAGTGTACTGCGTGCCCTTCGTCCGGTCTGTCCCTGTCCTAATGTTTCTCTATTATTAGTATCAACATCATGTATATAAACATTTTTATATCTTTGCATAGCACCAAGACATAGGTGACAAATAAATAAATAAATAAAATTTAATTTTGGATGAAATGACAACATGATGGGATCTGACACAAAAGCCTTTTCTAGCATCCTTCCCACCCTTTGCAGTATCATTTCCCCAGGGGATGACCATTTGAAAGCTGTTTTCTAAGTATAGGTCTAACTGTGATGGTGATGATTTGGGTACTCTTTTTTTTTTTAGCAAAATGGGGTTTTTTTCTCCTCCTTCACAAAACAAAATAAATGTATATTCCTTCCAGTGTTACAAAAAACATATATATAGATACATTATTATCCATTATTCAGGAATCCCCGTCTTCATCTATTCTTTTCATCACCTACCCCAGTCTGCTCCTTTTATTCTTTCTCAGAGTTCCCTCCTTCTTTCTTCATCTCCTCCTCTACCTCTCTCTCCTTCTCTTCCTCCCTTTCTACTTCCTCTTCCAGCCTCTTCCACCTTTCCAGAATGTCTCCCATTTTATGGTTACCAACTAGTGTTACATAATCAGACTTAAGGAATTTAACTCCCCCCTCAAAGAGAATTCCTGTTGTTTATAACACTTTAATTATAAAACTTAAAATAAATCTATTATACTAGGCAGATAATGTCCAAGAAGAAAGGTACCTAGTTTTTTCTTCTGGGTTCAGTGTCAAATTAATCCAGCAATAACTCCTGCAGTTAATCACTATGGTTTATCCTTCCAAAATAGTTGTTTATTTCTCCTACCTTTTCCTTTGAGACCTGCTGCTTCCATTCCTTCAATTATCATAACCCAAAATCCTTCAGACATATAGTCAAGCATATTATATTGTATGAATTTTCATTATAAATATCAGATTTTCTTAATAATGAGGAGTTTATGTATTATTCCAAAACAATTGATTAATTCAGACTTTCATATGGTAAATCTTCACACTTTCAATTTAAACATTATTTCATAAATTAGGATCGTTACTAACTCCATAAATATCCAATCAGGAGTTACTCCGTCCTTAATCAGGTCACCTTTCCTCTATAAAATAATATTCACCTGGTACAAAAAAGAACCAATCTCTCTCTCAAAAAAATATCCATATTAATTAAATCAGATCATTAGCATCAAAATTCCTACTGTTATCATGTTATTATAACCATGGTATCATGATTAAATCTATTAAACAGCACATGGAATAGATTTGCTTATTTCAAACAGAACTTTTCCTTTTAAGCCAATCTCTCTTATACAACCACTTACTCAGCAGAGGCAGAAGAAAGGGCATCAACAGGAAAGCCTCTTCTGGGAGTGGCGCCCTCTTTGCTCCAGGCTCAGCTTCCCAACTTCTTCCCTGAGCTTTTCAAACAACTTACCTTCCATTGCTGCCAATCATGCTGGTTTTCCTTCTTTTTTCCCTCATACTGTGTCAAAAAAGATTTATTTTGAGCCTGTCTAAATAAGGTCTAGCTGCAGGGAGTAAAATTCTACAGTGGATGATAAAGAACTCTGCTTCCGGGTTGAAAGTGAAACTGAAAGTACCTAGGCTGAGGCAGGAGGGCTCCAACCTGGGCCACAGAATTCTGGGAGTTGAAGTCCACAGGTCTTAAATTTGGTCTAAGGAGTTTCTTGTCACTTTAATAATCACACCCCCTTCTCTGGCTGGCTGCCAATCCGGGGCCACTTCCTCTCTCGTAACCCTCCAATGGAAGCGCTCAGGAGAGACCAAAGTTAAGGGTCAGAGTGGGCTGACCAGTGGAGGACAAAAGGGATCCTATGGGCAGAGCTTCCATGGCCCTCTGAATTAATAGGATAAAGAGTTTCAGGATTAGAGGCGGGGTTGGTGTTAGGGATTTAGCAGCAATCTGGGAGCCAATAAAGGTAAAAGGCCCTGGGAGCCCTGGAGTGCTTTGCTCAGTGGGAGGGCGGGTATTTTTATTTATTTATTTATTTATTTTGTCCAATACACAATGAGAGTTTTAGTGGGGGTATATATATATACACATAGTAAAATACGTACATGTTGAAGGTTATAGAGGAGATACTCATAGTAAAATATATCAATGAAAGAATAGAAGAAGAGATATAGGAATAGAAGAAAGGTAGAGGAGATATAGGAGAGCAATAGGACAGGGGACGGAAGGCACTCTAGTGCACTTGTACTCGCCCCTTACTGACCTCTTAGGAATCTGGAGAGGTCATCCATAGATAAGCTAAGGGTAAAGTGTTGGGGGTTTGGGGATGACACGATGGAGTCCAGTAATGAGTTCCACGCTTCGACAACTCGGTTACCGAAGTCATATTTTTTACAGTCAAGTTTGGAGCGGTTAATATTAAGCTTAAATCTGTTGTGTGCTCTTGTGTTGTTGTGGTTGAAGCTGAAGTAGTTGCTGACAGGCAGGACGTTGCAGCATATGATCTTGTGGGCAATACTTAGATCATGTTTAAGGCGTCTTAGTTCTAGGCTTTCTAGGCCCAGGATTGAAAGTCTAGTCTCGTAGGGAATTCTGTTTCAAGTGGAGGAGTGAAGGGCTCTTCTGATGAAGTATCTCTGGATGTTTTCAAGGGTGTTGATGTCTGAGATGTGATATGGGTTCCAAACAGATGAGCTGTATTCGAGGATGGGTCTGGCGAAGGTTTTGTAAGCTCTGGTAAGTAGTGTGAGATTGCCAGAGCAGAAGCTACGTAGGATTAGGTTTACAACTCTTGAAGCCTTCTTGGCTATATTGTTGCAATGGGCTTTGGCACTTAAATCTTTTGTTATTGGTATACCAAGATCTTTAATCGAGTGGGGATTATCTGTGATAATTTGATTATTCAGTTCGTATTTGGAGTTCAGATTCTTCTTCCCATTGTGTAGGACAGAGCGTTTACTAGTTGAGATTTGGAGTTGCCATGTGTTAGACCACGCAGAAACAGAGTTCCTTTCTCGTAGTGACCCATTCCTCCATTGTACGTAAAAGAGGGGATTGCTTTATTGCTTGCCTTGTACACTGAGGAAAGCTACTATTGTAAGTTTCATACAACCCACTCCAAACTACCCCCTTGTATACCAGGAATCATTAAAAATGTTTCGGATCTCCCATCCGTTTCTCTTGGATCGCTACAAATAACATGGTTCCTGTCAAAGGGAATTAAATGTATCACTCCAGCCTTTTTATTCTAAATCAATGCCACGATATTGATAATAATGGGATTTGTTGCAATTTGCAACTGACATTTTCCAAAGCTTGTAATCCACCGTGATCTCTCTCTCTCTGTATTACTTCGCAGGGAGAGAGAGAGAGAGATAAAGCAGCTTTTGGCTTTTGCAAAATATAGCATGGTATTATGCAACCTGACATTTGGATGGTTTCCCAAGAGATATTAAGCGTTTAATAACTTCATATCATGCTTCTGTCAGAGTAGATTAAAAATTATATAAGAACTTGTGCTTTTTCTTTTTTTAATTTGAGTTTGATTAATCTCCAAGAGTTCAGAGATTCGTCTGAAATACAAAACCTTTGGGGGAACATCTTTGAAAAGTCCTGGACTTCTAATCCTAGCAAAATTCTTCTGAAGAGCTACAAAACAAGGGCAGAGGCCAATGATTTCTCTGCATTTTTTGAAACCGATGCCAGAATATAGAAACAGATCTATGTGTGGGATCCTTGGCGCTCTCTGAGCTTAGGTATTTTCTGGGTCATTTCATGACCAAACAAAGTAACACCATCAGTGCTAGTAGGCAGTGTGGATCGCTCTCAGTTTATGCACTTGCCCTGTCAGTATTCTTGGCGGTTCCTTCATTGGCTGGTCACATACTTCTTGATTGTTTGTCAGAGTTGGTAATTCTTTGATTGGGGTATTTTTGGCAGCTTGATTGATGGTCCAGAGATATTCCATTCCAATATTATTTACAGTACATATTTGGAATGTTTCTTGGGACCTGTATCAAGAGGCGAATGGGGACACTTGCAACTAGTTCAAACTATGAGTAGAGAGAAAGTATGAATTCCTTAAGACTATAACTTACTCTTTTATTATTATTTATTATTATTATTTATTAGATTTGTATGCCGCCCCTCTCCGCAGACTCTAAGAAACATAGAAGAGGGATGGCAGAAAAAGACCTCCTGGTCCATCTCGTCTGCCCTGATACTATTTCCTGTATTTTATCTTAGGATGGATATATGGTTATCCCAGGAATGTTTACATTCAGTTCCTGTGGATTGACCAACCACGTCTGCTGGGAGTTTATTCCAAGCATCGACTACTCTTTCAGTAAAATAATATTTTCTCACGTGGCTTCTGGTCTTTCCCCCAACTGACCTCAGATTGTGTCCCCTTGTTCTTAGGTTCACTTTCCTATTAAAAACACTTCCCCCTGAACCTTATTTAACCCTTTAACATATTTAAATGTTCCCCTCTGTCCTCCAGACTAGACAGATTGAGTTCATTAAGTCTTTCCTGATACGTTTTATGCTTAAGACCTTCCACCATTCTTGTAGCCCCTCTTCCTGCTTGTTATACCTCTAGCTATGCAGCCAAGCATCCTACTTGCTTTTCCTACTGCCTGACCACACGGTTCACCCATTTTGAAACAGTCAAAAATCATTACCGCTAAATCCTTCTCTTCTGAAGTTTTTGCTAACACAGAGCTGCCAATACAAGACTCAAATAGCTTTCTTTTTTAAAGGGAGACTGCCCCAATGACGGAAGAGTTTCCATTTCAGACATAACAAAATTCCTTACAATAGTTGCATTTATTATCAGATGTTATTAATATTTATGAATGCATAATAATGTTATAAAATATTGCATTTTATTGTTTATTATGGGATATATTTGTTATTATATTACACACTCACTCGTACACATATATATTCTCTTTATGGGACAGCTTCTTTCATTGGGGAAAATGTTCCATCCAACCATTAAATAACAATGATACCTTTACCTTTGTTAAATAACAATGAAGTTGGTATTATTTCATGCTGAGATTTATTTTATTGCCTAGTATTTCAATTATTATTTTCTTGCAGATCATTTTTATAGTACTTTGACTAATTTTAGGTTCCTAGGATGTTTGAAGTAGGGGATACATTTAAAAAATAATAATAATTGGTGATTAGCAATTAGATTTCATGTCTCTCTGTTTTATGATGTAAACAAAGCAAAAGGGACTAGTCTGATGCTTTTTAATTAAGACAATGGTTTTCTATAATCATAATTCAAACAATTTCCAGAAGACATCATGTGATAGAGTCCTGGGATTGTGTTCCTTCCTGATAGTCAAATCCTTCTGCAATCCCAAATCTATACTTTAAACTTACCTTAAGGTTGTGCCTTCTGTCCCCTGTCCTAATGCTTCTCTCGTACTAGTATCATGTATATAAACATTGTTATATCTTTGTACACCAATACATACTTGACAAAACAAATACATAAATAAGTTCAGTGTAACAACCTCCTTCCTCCTCGTTCCTTGATGCTGCTTTTTTTAAACAAGAACTTACTGAAGTCTGTTCAATATAAAACGTGAAACTAGAAGATTTTGAGCATAGTCCTGTTACTTTATGTGTAGCTAAATGGCTGTTCTCCGTGGTGGGTGGAGCTGACCTCCAAGAATGGGATGACACTGTCCCTTCAGCCAATGAGGACTGACTCGGAGATTAATATTTTTGTCCTCCTGCCTCAGTTTCCCCTCCTTGATTCAGTCCTCGGCTTAACAGGACGTGTGCAAATTCGGTCCCATTTTTGGAGTTCCCTGCAGGTTTTAAGCTGGTTTTTAAGCTGGTGTTGGTGTGCTGTGCTTTATTAAACCCAGGGTCAACATAGCCATCTACCAGGAGATTTGGGGGCGTTTCATGCTTCCTTCTGCAGGGGAGCTTTAGGGGGATGCTGACTTCATTTCCCAGCAGGACCCGGCACCTGCCCACACTGCCAAAAGCACCAAAACTTGGATCAATGACCATGGAATTGTTGTGCTTGATTGGCCAGCAAACTCACCTGACCTGAACCCTATAGAGAATCTATAATGCCAAGAGAGAGATGAGAGACATGAGGCCAAACAATGCAGAAGAACTGAAGGCCACTGTTGAAGCATCCCGGTCTTCCATAACAGCTCAGCAGGGCCACAGGCTGAGAGCTTCTCACCTTTTAAGTCCCATTACTGAAACAAATGAACTTTTGCACGATATTCTAATGTTTCACGTTTCACCTGTATTTGAAGGCTGAACATGTAATACAATAATTGGGTCTGCAACATACACCAGTATGGAGGGTATTTGCAAACTACGGGCACATTGTTTTTACAAAGAGATCTAGCAAAGCTTATATACATCCCCCCCCTTTTTTTTCCCAACAGAAATATTCTAGATAATAGGTCGGCTGCCACCAACCGTTTTTTCGCCCAGTTTATGCAGTGGTTCATCATCAAACGCATGGGAAGTGTTAGTGCTGCTTCATAAATCTTTAGTAAGGTCATACCTGGAACACTGCGTCCAGTTTTGCTCACTACGTTACTGAAAAGATGTTGAGACTTTGTGAAAAAGTGCAAAGAGCAGCAACTGTGATGATGAAAGGCCCGGAGACAAAAACCTATGAAGAACGGTTGCAGGTTGGGAGAAAAGAAGGAGGAGGGGGAACGTGAAAGCAGCATTCCGGGATTTGAGGGGCTGCCCCAAAGAGGAGGGGATCCAGTCATGGGCAGCCAACATTTTTACTGTCACACTGTGGGTGTGGCTTATTTGTGGGTGTGGCTTAATGATCATGTGACTGGGTAGGAGTGGCTTGCCAGCCATGTGACCAGGTGGGAATTTTTTGCACTCTGGAGGTTCAGGAAGCTTCTCTGAACCCTCCATAATGCCAAAAACAGCCCAACAGCAGACCAGAAGTAGCACGCATGCTAACACACCCACACACCACCCCTTTTGGCATGCAAACCAAACAAGGTAAACCATGCCTGGTCTAGGGTCTCCTGCTTGAGCAGGGGGTTGGGCTAGAAGACCTCCCAGGTCCCTTCCAGCTCTCGTTTGATTGAAGCCTGAAATAGGATTTGTGAATAACAGAGTCCGAACTCATGAAGGGACCTTTTTTTAGTCCTGCAGTCCATGTTCTCCCTGACTTCCATTGGACTGTGGCCGAAAAGGATTACGGTCAAGCCCTGTTAAACCAATCTCATTTACCCCTTAGAAAATATCATTTCGACCGCTCTCCAAAGCATTTGTGTTACTTTCAAGACGAAATGAAAGGAAAAACCGCAATCGAAAGAGAATAACGTGGAGCCCTTATTGCGAACTGGAGCTTTCCATAGCAGAAGCTCCCGGGCTGAGCTCTAAATTCACTTTCATTAAAAGTTCCTCAATTCATTCTTGATCTGGCGGGAAACTTGCAGAAATGGGTTTCTGGCAAATCTCTGTATGAAAGTTTGTGGGAATCATTCAGCTAACATAGAAGGCTATCAAAAATCCAGATTGCAACTAATAGGAATTGGGAGCTTGCAAACAAACCATAAGCATGTTTGGATTTAAGGTTTGGGATATTGTCCCCCCTGGTCCTTCTCTTGGCTAGACCACCCGTGTCCAGTTCCTGCAACCTCTCTTCATCCCCTCATCACCCTGGCTGCTCCCTTCTGCACTTTCTGTTCAATGTCTGTTAAAAACACAATGGCCCAAATGCTGAAGCTATTACGGGAACAATAATCCTCCACCAGCTGCAATTCAAAAAGATCTTATTTTTCCCCCCCAAGTCTACTTATCTAGTACAAATTCGCCCAGAGACCATTCAAAGACGGAAACAATCAGTAGCTGTTGATGGAACTTTGCAAATGATCGGATGTAAAAACCCAGCCAGCTCCTTGGGCGATGCTGGAGTGGTGCTTAAGAGAGCCCTTCGCATTGTTTGCCTTGCATTATTTTGTCTTAGTTATCAAAGGTCGGGACCTCATTAATAAGGCGCTTTCCTTGCGGGGTGTTTGCTAAACAGACTTTTCTTCTCAGAGTGGGTAGATTCCCTGTTTCTTCGAGGGTTTATTTCCTTCTCTGCCATTTTGACAGCTGATTTCTCAAGTGTCGCTTTGCTAAACTCGGAGGCACCTGACGCACAGCTGCCAGTGAGACAAATCGACCACCAGCAGCTCAGGCCAATTGTTCCTTTTTCTCCTTCTTCTTTTGGACAAGAGCAGAAAGTGGGGAGGTCCATGGCCATTGTCCCTGGAAGGAATCCCATACTCCAGATCTCCCATAACGTTCCAGAGATCAAAAGCTCTTGTTCTGTCTCAGCCCCCAGACCCCAGAAATCAGACGCCCACAAAGGTGAGAACTGATCAAGGGATTTAATGTTCACAAAAGTCAGCGTCTTCTTTTAAGAGTCTTTTCAAACAGAGAATGAAGCCCAGCAAAGTCTCATCAGCTGCCCAGAGTTGCTCTACTTGCTTCGAATCGGTTTCTTTCCAGCCCTAACCAGATGCCAAGGGTTTTCCCAGCTCTTACTGGCTTGCAAGCTCTTTCGTTGTTACTCTCTCTGAATAATCTGGGGATAAAATAATGTGCTGAAACTGACCAGACTAAGGACGCAGGACAGATGAATACCTGGCAAGCAGATTCTTTGCCCTGTTTTCCTCCCCAAAAACTAAAGTGCGTCTTATACTCCAAAACACAGGGTAAATCCTTGGTCAGGGAAGAAGAAACAGGTCTCCTTTTCACAAAAGGCAACTCTGACTTCTAGAAACTGTAAATTGTGTCACGTCAAACTGTGTCTCTTCTTTCAAGGCTATAAAAGATCCATTGCCTGTAACCAATGACGGAGATTTTGTGTGTCTACGGGGAAGATTTGTGGGAGGGAAACTCAGCTGACAGTGCTAGAAAAGAGGGAGATGGATGGAGCTGTGCCAAAGTGTAAATAAAATATTTTGAGAACAAGCCGGTTGTTACTGTTTAAAAACGAGTCCTCGTCAGCCGCCTCATTCTCACACTGGCTCTAGGCAGACTTGAACCAAGAGCCCCATATAACAAAAGGAAATTCAGTGTAGATGAAAGTAAAGTTTTTATACTTAGGCAAGAAATAAAACAAACACGTACAGGTGCAGATGAGGTGAAACTTGGCTCAATAGCAGTAGCCACGAGTGGGATCTTGGAAGTGGAGCCCATCAGCCAATGCATTGACAGAGGAACAGAATGAGGCCGCGTGAAGTGTTAGCATCGCTTTACAAGGCCTTGCTGAGGCCACACTTGGAATACTACGTCCAGTATCATGATATTTAAAGAGAGATTGAGATTCTAGAAAGAGTGTGGTGTGCAGAGAAGAGCAACAAAGACCACAAACACACAAGCTTTGGCACCTGAGGGGGAAAAAGGGTTGCCATCACTGCTCTCCTGGTTGAGCAATGGGTTGGACTAGAAGATTCTTCCAACTCTGCTCTTATGTTACTCATAAAGTAACATAATGACATCTTCACATCTCGCTGTTCTAGGAAGGTGCACAACATTCTCAAAGACTCTTCTCATCCTGCTTACAATCTTTTTGGACTGTTGCCTTCTGGCAGAAGATTCAGGACAACTAGAACTCGGACCACACGTTTCCTGAATAGTTTTTACCCCAGAGCTATACTCGCCCTTAACAACAAACTAAAGGGTCACCATCGGTGAACTGTTGGACAATATTACTCGGTTTGTCATGTAGATGGTTGAGTGGTTCAAGGTGGGGAATTTATAGTGGGTGGGACATTTTATTCTATCTTTTTTAAATTCTATTTTTTATTCTATTTTTAAATTTACCTATTCTGATTTTATGTATGGTGGGACTGGTCTCTGGGTGTCACATGACTTTTGTTGCCAATGACAATTCGTTGTTTTGACAATGACAATAAATTTATTATTATCTGGTTGACTGTAGAAACTTCCAGAATCATTTCCCTCCTCCTCCTCTGAGTATTCAACTGGATCTCCTCCTTCTGAGCTTAGCAAAAGACGTAGCCCCCATTCCCTTGGATTCATTTCAGTGGCTCTGCGTCTTCCTTCCCTGGTGAGGCTTCTATCCTCTCTGTTGGCATCGCTTTCTGTTTCCTTGTACATTTATCACCAGCTAAATCCTTCTGTATTAGGCAGTTGCCATTTCTGCTTATACCTGATTTTCCTTCCCACTCTGTGGGTTGGTGGAGGGGTGATTTTTCCCCCCACCCATTATTTTTGCAAGGAGAAAAAGCAGCTCCTTTCTTTGAAAACCCTGACATTTATTAGCATAATAAAACTCTCTAGATGAAATTGCAATTTTTCTAGCCAGTCACTTCATTTGCTGGGGAATTTAGAAGGAATTTATTTTAAAGTCAGGTAAAACCTAAAAAATAATATGAGATATGCATGAAGGGCTCATTAAAAAGGAGGGTGGAAGAGATGGCGGTATGAAAAATCACATTGCTAGGCTATGTGTGTGTGTGTGTGTGTGTATGTGTGTGTGTGCGTGTGTTCATTAGAACGTAGCTGGGCTGAGAGGCCAAAGGACAACTCTTCACTCTCCTCTGTTCCCAGTTTAGGAATTGTTCCAGGGGTGGATTATGCTGCTACAAATCCAGCTGTCACCCCTTGAAAACAATCCAAGACAATAATTTCGGTCTGCAGTTTCCAGACAGTATCTTGAATGGATAATTTTTACAACATTTTTGGTGAGTGAGATCTATCTATCATCTATCATTTATTATCTATCATCTATCATCCATCATCTATCAATCATCTATCATTCACCATCCACCTACCATCTACCTACCTACCTATCTACCTATCTATCTTCTCTATCTATGTTTCTACCTACCTACTTTTATTTGTATGTTTGTCAAAACATGTACAAGATAATAGGTATGGTATGAACATAAGCAAGTAGACATAGGTAAATTTGGACAACAGGACAGGGGCAGTAGGCATGAGTGTGCGCTTATGCACCCCCTTACAGACCTCTTAGGAATGGGATGAGATCAATTGTAGACAATCTAACAGTGAAGTTTTTGGGGTTTGGGGAAGAAACCACAGAGTCAGGGAGTGAATCCCAGGCATTGATCCCTCTGTTGCTGAAGTCGCATTTTCTGCAGTCAAGATTTGAGCAGCTTATATCAAGTTTGACTCTATTGTGTTGTTGTGGTTGAAGCTGAAGTATTCATTGACCGGTAGGACATTATGGTAAATCATTTTATGAACTACATTTAGGTCAGATCAAAGGCGACGTAGCTCTAGATCTTCTAAACCCAAAATTGCAAGTCTGGTAGGATAAGGTCTTCTGTTGAGAGCGGAGGAGTGGAGGGCTCTTCTTGTGGAATATTTCTGGACTCCCCCGATTGTATTTAATGTCCGATATGCAGTGCAGGTTCCAGACGGGTGAGCTGTATTCAAGGATTGGTCTGGCCAATGTTTTGCATACTCTGGTTACTTCAGGAATGTGCTCTGCTAGTCTTCTGCCTGTCTGTCCTACACAGTTACACAGGCTTCTGGCAGGACATTCACAGCTATTAGTAGAAACGATGAAAACTCACATGGAGAGTAGAATGATTTACATTTAATCCAACTCCCTACATCAACCAAAGTTTTAAAAAATAAAAGAGTGGCACAGATCACTCAGCCTGTTTTTGTTTCTGATTTTGTAAGACCTGACTTCTAAGAAGTCCACTCACCATTTCGAAAACACTCCACCCTGCAAGCTAGCCCCGTTTTGTAGGAGATTTGGTGAGACTATAAAAACGCCAGGAGAACCAGAAGTTCCAATGGGGGTGGGGGCGTGGGGGGGTATTGCTTTCTAATGGAAAAGTCACAAAATTCTTGCTTTCTTTCCAACACATTTTAGAAACTCTGCCGCAGTTCTTCTTGAGAATAATTTCCACCTGCCTAATTTGAAAAGAATCCCAACACATTTACCATTATGTCAATATCCTTTTTTTAATTTTACATTTCAAAGCATTTGGTTTGTTTACTCTGAGAGTTTTCATTGTTTGCTTAATGGCATCGTGTCGGTTCGTCTGCCTTTTCACGTATTACACATTGAAAGGATATTAATGGGATTTGAGGTGATGCTTCCACCCGGAATTTTGAAAATAAACTCTCTTTCACGAACAGAAAGTCTCTTTGCCTTTGGGAAACAAGCGGGAAACACAGTTGGCATTAAAAGATGTTTCTCAGTCTCCCAGTGACAGATGTTACGTGGCAGAAAGAATTCAGTGAAGCAAGTGGGGAAAAAAGACTCTGGGGTCTCGTCTCAAGGACAGTTGCCCTTCCCCCCAACACGGGTGAATCTCCCAGGAACTAAAAACCCACTCAGAATGAGCCCAGCAGGGAAGATTTCAGTGGTTCTTGCACAGACGCTTGACATTCATCTATCTCCTCTGTCTGTCTGTCTGTCTGTCTGTCTATCATCTATTGATCGATCGGGGACAACCATGATCGGAATAACTAAAACTCTCCATAGCTATTTGTCCAACAATTACAAAATATATCAGCTGAAAACCTCTGCTGACCTCTTTCATGGTTGCAAGCCAGAAGGTGACAAAATCCCTTGTCTCTCTTGGGACGATTGACAGACAAGTTGCCTCTTGCCATTAAAGCAGTTTCCTTGTGGACAGTAAAATATGAAAATTTGTGCTGATGTGAAAATATTTACTGACCCCCCACATCCTGGACACAAACTATTTCTGATGAAGACACCCCAACATACGCGTTTTCCTATACAGTTTAAGTGCCTTGAGAATGCTTTTATTAGCCTTTCAGTTTTACAAATGTTGTAACCATCAGTTCCACACTGGAAAATGTCATCAATGCATGGTCTGTATTTTACCTTCCTTATGGAGACACAAACACTGTGGGAATTGGGAGGTGAAACCTGTGAATCTTATGAATGCTGAAGACTCTAAATATAACCATCACGCATCATACACCCCATATGTGGTCCTTGCACTTACCTTGTGATTATTTTACCATGTAATCATACTTTCTGTCAACTTTATTCTTTTACTTCCCTTTCTATACGCCTGCAAACACGTAGCTGATATTATTGGTCCATGCAAAGACACTCTGGCTCCTCCTACTTCTCTGGAAAGGTGTAAGGACCCGAGCTAAACGGTTAATGGTTGTTCAGGCATTGCTGTTCTATCTTCTGAGCAGGATGCATGCATCAATGAACCTGAGTCACTCAATCTCCTCGTGGTCTCCATTCCCTTGACTGGTAACTGGGTTTTGCTGCAACATTTCAACCCCTACCCTCAAAACATCGCTACAGAGCACTGCACACCAAGACAACTAGACACAAGAACAGTTTTCCCCGAACGCCATCACTCTGCTAAACAAATAATCCCCTCAACACTGTCAAAGTATTTACTAAGTCTGCACTTCTATTACTACTAGTTTTTTCTCATCATTCCTATCCCCCTTTTCCTCCCACTTATGACTGTATGACTGTAACTTGTTGCTTGTATCCTTAAGATTTTTATTAATATTGATTGTTTCCTCATTGCTTATTTGACCCCTATGCCAATCATTAAGTGTTGTACCTCCTGATTCTTGACAAATGTATATTCTATTTTATGTCCACTGAGAGCATCTGCACCAAGGACAAACTCCTTGTGTGTCCAATCACACTTGGCCAACAAAGAATTCTATTGTGAGCCATCCCAAGTCTTCGGAGAGGGGTGGCATACAAATCTAAACAATAATAATAATAATAATAATAATAATAATAATAATAATAATATTCTATCCTATTCTATCCCATCCCATCCCATCCTATTTTTAATTCTATTGCCCTCCTCATTTTCAATAGGTGATACCATTCAACAAACCTTTGGACCCTTGCTATAAATTCAATCATATAATTTTGTAACGGTTCATAGTGATTTTTTTAAAAAAAATCAAGGGGGATTTTACTATATTTGGGAGTATAATTATAGAGCCACCAGGTCCAGCTGCTCCAAGCGTTGCATTATGTACGAGATAAATAAGGCCTGCTGATAGAAGCTTGGATGGTCTTCGCAAGGCATCTGTTCACACAGGTTGTAGATGATCAACTGGCAACAATAAGTGCCTCCCTTCTCAGAGAGGGGCTTTTTCTTTTGCTAATAATTTGGGTCCTCCAGAACCTCTCCCAGGGTCCTGGAGGGGGGGGAGTAAGCCATAAAAAGCAGTCACTCAAAAAGCCAACGATAGTCAGGAGGGGTCTCCGTCTGCCTGCAAGGCTCCAGAAGCAGCTCTCCACCAGAAGAGGTGATGGTTTCTTCCTGAAAATGCAAAATAAAAGTCATCGGTGGGATGAAAAATATGGATGAGCCCAAGAGTTGAGGTCTATCGATAGGTCTACAAGCCTGAAACCATGGGGTCACGTTGCGAAATTGGCTGAGCAGGACTGAGTAGGAACAAAGCAGGAGGTGGAGGGGATGTTGGCCAGAGTTTTGAGTTATGCTTAAAGAGAAGGTCTTCTCTGTTTAGGTCTGCTTAACCAGATCCCACGGCACCATCCCCAACCAGCCCAAAGGAAAGAAGGGGATGTTGCTGTGTATGACAAACAAGCCCAATTAATAAATGGCATAGAAGTAAAAGAAATAAATAAATAAAAGACTATGTACTTTGTTACTTTATTCTGACTTATCATGTATATGACCTTAGACTATTTATCTGAATATGTTATTTCTCAAAGTAAGCTTTAATTCAAGTTACTATATCTGTCTGAGGCTGACTAGTTATTCACAACGAATCTCAATCTAAAGTCTTTGGAGAGGGGCGGCATACAAATCTAATAAATAAATAAATAAAATAAATTTCTTTGTGTGCACAACCGTGGTAAACAGGGATTACTCTGCTCATACATTAACTACGTATTTCTTTTGAGTTGAATTTACATTTTATGAATTTAAAACAAATTCAACACAAAAATAGTTTTATCACAAAAGCAACTGCCTGCGAAGGCTCCCAGGCTACAGATGAAAAGTGAAAGCGAAAGCAGTATGCTCCACCCTATAATTGGGTCAAACAGGTTTTTATTATTATTATTATTATTATTATTATTATTATTATTATTATTATTATTATTAATATTTAGATTTGTATGCCGCCCTTCTCCGAAAACCCGGGGCATTTGCCCTGTCCAGTGTCCCTGGAAAACCACTTCCTTCCCTCCTTCCTTTTGAATTGTTTACTGGTCCAGTTCAGGGACTGGTCCTTGTCCGAATGACTCTGACCTTGTGGAAATCAACGAGATCTGTGAGTGTCGCATGGCGGTTGGGGTCCACTCCGAGGAAGCTGTAGAAACCTCCTGACACGTCCACCAAGAAATGTTTGAAACCATTGGGATGCCGGTAAGAGAGGGCGTAGCCCCAGATTTTGTCACTGACCCGCACCAGGAATGTCCCCTCGGGCTTGTCCATCAACAGTTCTTCTGCTTCCTGACGAGTGATAATGCCTAAAAAGAAAAGCAAAAGTGACTTACCATATGTCATTGGATGTACCTGCCGCCCCTCTCCAAAGACTCAGGGCAATATATAATCTTGAACACCCGGTTCTTATCTAGAGAAGTTCGTAAGTAGAGGCCTTCTTAGGTAGAGACGCCACTGTACCAAAATCCCCATAGTTCAGCCTTGAGTTACAAATATTCTCTTCTCTCTCAGACACATAAATATAATTAAGCAGCCACAAATAAAGGGAATGTTTCAAAGTCAAATACATTCAATCGATATTTTCCTTCAAGCAAGTTCTCACTTGGTTAATGAAAAATTTCAATCTCCAGCAGTCGAGCGCTCCCCAACCAGCGGATCAAGCAGCTGTTTGTTCTGAATCCACTATGATCATAGCAGTTCAAAGGCAACCGCTGAGATTTTTGTAACGATTGCCACTCCCTGGACAAACCTTCCCCTTCTCTCGCGCTCTCTCATTCTCCACCAGGTCACTTATAATCTAACATCACACATTGTCGCCAAAAGTTGGAATAATACAGATTGTAAGAAATCAATTGTGTCCAAAATTCATATCGCACAACGTTTTTATCCTAAGGGCTGGTAGCAATACACTTGCTGTAGGAAGGGGTTCGATGGCACCTGCTTCGTAGCAAGGCAGGAAATATTGCAAGAGGAGGGCAGCGAACCAAGGTAAAAGTGAAGGTGGTTGGAGGTTTGAATACAATGTTGATGATTCTTCAATATCTCATAACCAGTGAGAACCTTCTACAGGTACGGTCAGGTACGCAGAACCGGTAGAAAAAAATTGAATTTTCTTTCTTTTTTCCCCTTCTGGGCTCTGGGTCTGTTTTTCCTATCCCAGTAAATGAGGTTGAATGTGTATAATTTTAGAAGAGCTGTGCGTGTGTGTGTGTGTGTGTACATACACTTTATATAGTAGATAATGCACATTTTTGTGTGCCTGTGTGTAATATGTATGTACACCTATGGCATCTATACATAGAATTAAATAGTCTATTTTGGATGTCCAGTGAGAGTAAATAGAGAGGGGAATGGTCTCTCTTGGAGGCCAGGAGAGGCCAGGCCCCCTATCCTTAACCCTTGACATGAGTGATGTCAAGTTGGCCACCTTTAAGCCAGTCACATGACTTTTAAGCCATCCCTGGTAACATGATCATCAAGCCACTCCCACTTGGACACATGGCCAGCAAGTCACACCCACAAAATAAGCCATGCCCCCATAGTGTGGTAGTAAAAAACCTTGCAGCCTTCCCTGCTCATAACGCACGCTAACTTCTGCCTAATCTGAATTTAAGATTCTCTACATTTGACTTAATTTAAGTTTAGGTTAGTTAACCTGCATCATCTCTCAATTGTGCGTAATTAACAATATTGTTCTTCTGAAAAGCAGTGAGAAAAGTCACGAATGTAATCCATGCCCCATTCCAGAATGTTTGCACACTAAAACTTGCTATTACCATAGAAACACTGAACTCAAATCTCCCCATGCTTCCTTTCCTTCCCTCGGCCGTGATTAACAGGTAAAGCTCACAAAATCTAGTTTCCTTCTTCCACAGAAGCTGTTGGTCTCCTCTCAAACACAACGACTTCCTGGAAAATCACTGTTGGCTTAAGTTCGGCTTATTTTTCTCACCAGAGTCTCTTTTCTTTAATTTCAGTCCTAGCCAGCTCTTGTGGAAGTGAAGATGAGAAATGTCAGATTTAGAAGACAAGACACACGGAGAGGATAGAGACAAAGAAAGAAAGAGAAAGAGGAAAGGGGGAGAGAGAGAGAGACAAAGAGAGAGAGAGAGAAGAGATAGAAAGATAGACAGACAGATAGACAGAGAAAAGTAGAGGAGAGAGGAAAGAATGAAAAAGAAAGAGGAGGGAAAGAAAGAGGATGGGGAGAGGAGTGAGAGAAAGAGAAATGGGAGAAGAGCTAGATAAATTAGATAGAGAGATAGAGAGATGGATGAATGGATGGATGGGTGGACGGACGGATGGACAGACAGACAGATAGATAGAGAGATAGAGAAAAGTAGAGGAGAGAAGAAAGAGAAAGAAAAAGGAGGAAGGACAAAGGAGAGACGGGGAAAAAAGAGAAAGAGGAGAGAGAGGGAGAAAGGAGGGAGGGAGAGAGGGAGGGGAGGGGAGGGGGGAGGGAAAGATAACTAAGGCCTGAGTGTGGCTAAGACCAGCCGTCTCTTTCTCTCCAATAACTGATTTCCCTTCGTCAGGGTTTTCTTTTCCCCCACCCCTCCAGTTATCACCTTTCTCGACACGTCCTTCAGTTCTGGATTTTAATCTCCTGACCTTCTCCGGTTGGTCTTTTGCTTGGCTGCACCGTTTGCCAAGGCCGAGCCTTTTATGGTGACGGCAACGTTCCCTTCTGGGCCTCCGAGAGAGACTCTGCTGTTTTCATGGCAGCATTCTCAACCTCCACTGGCAGGCCATTTCCTTGGTTGATGGCCCTCACTGACAGAAAGGTCTTCCTTATTTCCAGGTTGAATCTCTCCTTGGTCAACTTCCATCCATTGCTTCTGGTCTGTCCCTCCTGTGCCCTGGAAAATAGTGCGACCCTCTCTGTGGCAACCCCTCAAGTATCTGAAGACTGTTATCATGTTCTCCATGGACCTCCTTTTGACTAGACCAGCCATGCCCAGTTCCTGCAACCTTCCCTCATATGTCTTGGTTTCCAGTCCCCTAATCATCCTGGTTGCTCTCCTCTGCACTTTCTCAAGAGCTTCAGTGTCTTTTTATAGTGTGGTGACCAAAATTGAATGCAGTACTCTTCTTCAACAACTATCTCCTTCAACAACTATCTCCTTCAACAACTATCTCCTTCAACAACTATCTCCTTCAACAACTATCTCCTTCAACAACTATCTCCTTCAACACCTATCTCCTTCAACACCTATCTCCTTCAACAACTATCTCCTTCAACACCTATCTCCTTCAACAACTATCTCCTTCAACAACTATCTCCTTCAACACCTATCTCCTTCAACACCTATCTCCTTCAACAACTATCTCCTTCAACACCTATCTCCTTCAACAACTATCTCCTTCAACAACTATCTCCTTCAACAACTATCTCCTTCAACAACTATCTCCTTCAACAACTATCTTCAGATATGGTGAAGTCTTGGGTTTTAGATGAGGCTGAAAAGCAAAGCTGGCTTTTAAACCTTGAGAAGATTCACATAATATTTAACTATTATTCTCCAAAGCCCCTGAAGGCAGGATAAGAAGCGATGGATGGAAACTAATCAAGGAGAAAAGCAACTTGAAATTAAGGAGGAATTTCTTGACAATCAGAATAATTAACCAGAGGAACAATTTCCTTTCAGAGGTTGTGAATGCTCCAACATTGGAGGTTTGAAGAAGAGACAGAACAACCATTTGTCTGAAGTGGTCTTGAGTTTCTTGCTTTAGCAGGGGGTTGGATTAGAAGACAACCAAGGGCCCTTCCAACTCTGTTATTCTGTTACTTCCCCAAAGAAATTAGGGGACAGATACTGTTGAAACTGTTTAACAAGGCATTTGTTCCTGGTTGAATCCTTCAGTTGAATAATATGGTATTCAGAAAACTCAACCTCAGTTTGAAATGGTAAAATCTCACACAAATGCTGTGATGCACAAATAAAAACCTACTGCATCTGTTCCCCTGAGTGTTACAGATGTTCATTCGGAAGAACAGGTGGGGAAAAATGAATCCCATCCACCACGCTACAAATGATCTTTCCAAAATATTACGGCTCTTTTATTGTTTCACTTGAAGCATTGAAAGAAGATTAAAAGCCTCTTTTCCAACAAAGCAAGGCAGAGTAAATCCAAAACATCTGGCCTTGAAGACTAAACTGCTGGAAGGACAGACCATCTGCTCAATTCATGGACTCACCTGCACAAAATAAAGCCCAACTGCTGGTTGAGCTACTGGCGAAAGGACCATCTTGACGCTGGGGAGAAGCAACCAGGATTAACTAGCGCAGATGAAATTAGGGAAGAGAAAGAAACCCTTCTGGGCAATCAATCATGTTCATTTTTGAGGAAATAACCACTATGTACTATGTGTTCCAAGATAACTTCAGTTTCTCTCAAAGCCTGAGCCTGGTTTCTCAGGGAAAGCTGTGGACATTTCTTGGAGAGAGTGGTCAAATGTGTCTGTGGGGAGTTTTGTTCTCAGTTGTCAAGAGCTAGCTCTCCTGTCAAGGATCAACTCAGTCCTAGGGGAAATTCCATTATGTTGCCATATAAGGCAAAAGAAGGTTGCAAGCATGTTGAATGCTGAGTCATAGGGTGTAAACTGCCGTCTGATTGGCCCAGAGCATTATAAAATGCAAAGCAACTTTACAATTTATTTATTTATTTATTATTTATTTATTAATCAGATTTGTATGCCGCCCCTCTCCGCAGACTCAGGGCGGCTAACAGCAATAATAATACAATGTAAACAAATCTAATATTTAAGTTAATTTAAAAAACCCCAATTTAAGAAACCAATCATACATACTGACATAACATGCATACATTTTATAAGCCTAGGGGGAGGGAAAGTCTCAATTCCCCCAAGCCTGACGACAGAGGTGGGTTTTAAGGAGCTTACGAAAGGCAAGGAGGGTGGGGGCAACTCTGATATCTGGGGGGAGCTGTTTCCAGAGGGCTGGGGCCATCACAGAGAAGGCTCTTCTCCTGGGTCCCACCAGACGACATTGTTTAGTTGACGGGACCCAGAGAAGGCCAACTCTGTGAGACCTAACTGGTCGCTGGGATTCATGCGGCAGAAGGCGGTCCCGGAGATATTGGCTGTTAAGGTTGGCTGTTTATTTTGGCTGTTGGTGGTGGTAATGTTGTTGGTTGGCTAGAGCTGTTTGAGTGTGAGTTAAATATTGAGTTAGAGCTGTAGGGTTGATATGGAGAAACCTGGATCAGTTGACGGCACCTGGAGAAGGCCACCTCTGTGGGACCCAACCGGTCGCTGAGATTCATACGGCAGAAGGCGGCCCCACAAGTAGCTTCCCTCCCCCCTCCTCCTCATGTGCACCCCCTCAGCCCCTCCACAGCCAGCCCTGGGGGTCACGAGAGGAGGTGGGGGTGGGGGAAGGAACCAGACCTGCTGCATAGTCAGGGCTGCAGGGCTTTCTGAGAGTGGCACCCTTAGGATCCTGGACTTTGGTTTCACCCAGGCTGTTGAGCACTGCAGAGCATTTCTCAAATTGCTGTCAAAATATTTCCCCTTTATTCACTAACAAGCTGTGCTGCACACAAGGAAGTCGCCTGCTGTGTTAGTTGTTGATGCACCTTCCTTGCAAAGTGGGGTTGCAAATTACAGTAATGCCTCTTTGAAACAAAGCATTGGTGCTGATTCTGTTCTTTCCTCTTTGTCCTCCTGTCTTTCCTTTCATCTGTCACCAAAGACCACGAGGATCTATCACCAGCCACTGTGTCACTCACGGAGACAAATAAAAGAGACAAACCCTCTTCTTCTTCTTCTTCTTCTTCTTCTTCTTCTTCTTCTTCTTCTTCTTCTTCTTCTTCTTCTTCTTCCTTCTTCTTCTTCCTTCTTCTTCTTCCTTCTTCTTCTTCCTTCTCCTTCTTCTTCTTCTCCTTCTTCTTCTCCTCCTTCTGCTTCTTCTGCTTCTGCTTCTTCTGCTTCTGCTTCTTCTTCTCCTCCTCCTCCTTCTCCTTCTCCTCCTTCTTCTTCTTCTCTTCCTCCTTCTCCTCCTCCTCCTCCTAGACTAGACTAACCAGACCAGGCCAGACCAGACCAGACCAGACCAGACCAGACCAGACCAGACCAGACACAAATATTAATTCTTTATTCCTTTTTTTTACTAAATTGTTTATGAAAAAAATACATAATGCTAAATGTCTATGCAACTAACATGACCTTCTCCCTCACCTGTCTTCTTCTCCACCCACACCTGTGGCTGTTCCGTTTTGCTGTCCACCTGCTCCCCTCCCTCCTGTCCCTGTCAGCCTTTGCTTCGGCCTCTTTTAAATTATTCAGCTCAGCCTTTCCAAATAAGCTGTAAGTGTTTTATTGCAATCACTCTCTTCCCAACTCTCATTGGTTCTCTTGATGAATGAGATTCCAACATTTCACTCAGTGTCTGTGTTCAGTTTCATATACATGACCTTTGTTCCTCTCCCGACTGTCAATCTTCTCTTCAATTAAAGATGGCTTTTAGCACAGTCCCTCCCGGTAGATAAATCCAGATGGATGGATGGATGGATGGATGGATGGATGGATGGATGGATGGATGGACGGATGGACAGATGGATAGAGGGATTGATGGACAGATGGATAAATGGATAGAAGGATGTCAGATAGATAGATGATGGATCATAGATAGACAGGAGAGAGAGAGTAGGAGATAAAGAAAGAGAAGAGGAGCAAAAGGGTTGGGGGTCGGTAGTGGGTGGCACCCAGTATGGGTGGGATTGGGGATCCGTTAGCAGAAGTGGAGATGCACACTCATCTCCACACCCCTGGTGCATGAACGTGTGTCCACCCATGAGATTTGGCGCAAGGTCCCTCTCACACGTTGGATGTTGCCCATTTTTGGTGGTGTTTTGCTTCCACACATGCACAGAAGCAAAAATATCAGCAAAAATCGCCTGAATCTCATTCGTGCGCAAGTCCTCATGTGAGACTTGGCTTCCGACGAATCTCACGCAAGGAGACCCCCGCTTGCTCCACCAAACTGGTCTCCAGGAGGGTTCCGGTGGTGGCAAAAGGCAGGAAGAAGAATAATAATAATAATAATAATAATAATAATAATAATAATAATAATGATAATAATAACAACAACAACAATAACAACAATAACAACAATAATAATAACAATAACAATAACAACAACAACAATAATAATTTATTAGATTTGTATGCTGCTCCTCTCCGAGTACTCAGAGTGGCTCACAACAGGACAATACACAATAAACAAATCCAATGGTTAAAAAACAGTTGAAAACCCTTATAAAAATAATCATACAACTCAAACAAACCATACATAAATCATAATAGCTGAGGGGTATATCAATTTCCCCATGCCTGGCGCCATAGGTGGGTTTTCAAGAGTTTATGAAAGACGAGGAGGGTGGGGGCAGTCCTGATCTCTGGGGGGAGCTGGTTTCAGAGGGCCGGGGCCGCCACGGAGAAGGCTCTTCCCCTGGGTCCCGCCAGGCAGCATTGTTTGGTTGATGGGACCTGGAGAAGACCAACTCTGTGGGGTCTAATCGGCCGCTGGGATTCGTGTGGCAGAAGTGCCAAGTGTTGTAGCATTCCCAACTGCGAAAAAGTGCGGCCTAATTCTAAACCTCTAAAACTAAGACCTTTCAGCAAGAGGTGTTGTGCAGTGATTATAATCAATGGATCCCATCAGGCCCGAAGGGGTCTTCATCTGCAAGACGTAGGAGAGTCCAGTGCAGAAACACCCACTTGCAACTAGTAGCCATATCAATATTTCAAAAGAGATCCATAAAATGTTCTGTTTCTGTAATAAAATTGGGGGGATTTTTTCCAGACGTTATGTGTTCTGTCAGGCTCTCTGGCAGACTCCTCCCAAAAATTCACAGGTACAAATTTTAGACACACACACATTTGAAAATTCAAAACAATGTTCTTCATAATGAAAATTCAAATAAACGAAGCCCTCTTTTGGTATAGCAAAGAGCCCTCGTCTCCAAACAAACTGGTAATTTGTACAAGTCCCTTATCAGTTCTGTGATACTTAGCTTGCAGCTGTGAGGCAATTCACAGTCCTTCTTCTTTCACAAAGTGAAACACACTTTGCTCTGGTTTAGTTTCAAAGCGGGGGGAAATCAGCATACAAAAGGTCAAAGTCAGCAAAGCAGTCACGAAACACAACGATCAGACAATCCTCCACAATGGCCAAACCCACAGGCTATTTATAGCAGCCTCACTAATGACCACAGCCCCACCCAACCACAGGTGGCCTCATTTTCTTTGATAATAATCTCTCAGTTGTTGCTGACTATGCATCGCTCTCCGCATGCGTGGCTGTATCATTAACTCTTGTTCCGAATCCAAGGAGGAGCTAGAGAATTGATCTCCTTCTGAGCTGTCTGCCACACTCTCCTCCTCCCTCTCACTCATGTCTTCTTGGTCAGAGGAGCCTTCATCAGCAGATTCCACTGGGGGCAAAACAGACCTGCAGCATGTGGATGTCTCCCCCACACCCACAGTCCTTGGGGCAGGAGAAGGGCCAGAGCTAACCACAACAGTTATGAAAGTGTGTGTGAGTGAGGGGGGGGAGAGAAAAGAGACAGAGACAGAAAGCAAGAGAGGAAATATACAAAGAGAAAGAGAGAGGGGGGAAATGATACATGACGGGCGAAGCGAACAATGTTGATTCCATTTCACAGCTCTCTTCGAAGTGTGAAAGTAGTTATTAACCTAAAGCCTGTGGTTCATTGTGGGCTCCATATTATGAGCGCTTGTAAAGGGAAATGTGTAATTTGTGATGCCACCTCTATTATGCCTCACGTGAAGCCCACAAAGCCTTTGTTCCAGCTAATTAGTTGGCAGAGCAAAGGGAGGGACAAAAACAGGCATTTCATTCCCACTCTGGTGTTGGTTTTTTAGATGCTCACACGTTGGGAGCAAACACACGGCCTCTGCTTTTGTCAAATGGCACCCGTGCGCACACACACCCTCAGTAGAGGCTTTGCTTCCCCAGGGCTGAGCATCACGGGGGTGGGGGGGGGCCATGAATGAGACCCAGCATAGACACCACACACTGACGGGTGAAAGGAAACGTGGTTGTGTGTCAGTCCCAAAACCCCCAGAAAAACACACTGAGTCTCTCCAAAGCAGCTCCCTTACCTAGAGACGGAATCTTACCAAATTATTTTATTTTGTTTTGTCAAATAATTATTGGTGGTAAACAAAGATATAATAATATTTATAGACATGATACTAGTAAAAAACAGGAGCATTGGGACAGGGAAGGCCCACTGGTGCACCTATGCACGGCCCTTACTCACCTTGTAGAAGTAAATAGTGAGGTAGCAAAGTTTGCTGACAACACTAAATTGATCCGGGTAGTTGAGTGAGTGGCAAATGCATTTTAACCTAAACAAGTGCAAAGTTAGGCACATCGGGGCAAAGAACCCCAATTATACCCACCAATTGATGGGGACCAAGCTCTCTGAGACCACCCAGGAAAGGGATCTTGGGGGTTTGGTGGACAGCGCAATGAAGAGGTCAACCCAGTGCGCAGCAGCAGTAAAAAAAAGGAAATTCCATGCTTGCATGATTAGGAAGGGAATCGAAGATAAGTCGGTAAGTGTTGTGTTGCCTCTTTACAAATTGATGGTGAGGCCGCACTTGGAGTCCTGTGTAAAGTTCTGGTCATCACACCTCAAGGAGGACAGAATGGAACTGGAAAAGGTGCAAAAAAGGGCAACAAGGATGATCAAGGAAATGGAGCCCCTCCCTCATGAAACCAGGTTGCAAGGCCTTGGTCTCTTCAGCCTTGAAAGACGGAAGCGTTTAAGAGGTGACTTGGTCGAAGGGTATAAAATCCTGCATGGGATAGAAAAGGTGGATAGAGAAAAATTATTTTCTCTATCACACAATACTAGGACAAGGGGGCCCTTCCCTAAAGCTCATAGGTAAGAAAGTGAGGACAATTAAAGGGAAATATTTCTTCACCCAGAGGGTCCTTGGTTGATGGGATTCCCTTCCAGAAGAGGTCGTGACAGCTGTCAGTCTGGAGAGCTTCAAGGCAGGATTGGACAGATTCAGGGATGCTAAGGGTATTAATGGTTATTGAAACGGATGTCCAAGTGCCACCTCTATGTTGGTTGAGGCAGGCAGGATTCCCTTGAGTCCCATTTCCTGGGGGTCCAGGGAAAGGGAGGGTCTTGCCTTCTCTTTCTGCTCAAGATCCCCATGGACAATTGAGTGGGCACTGCGTGACACAGAATGCTGGACTCGATGGGCTTTGGCCTGATTCAGCAGGGCTCTTCTTAGGTTCTTATGTACCTCTTAGGAATTGGGAGAGGTCAACAGTGGAGAGTCTAAGGGGAAGGTTTTGGGGTAGGGTCTCCTGCTTGGATGGGAGTTTGGACTAGATGACCTCTAAGGTCCCTTCCAATGCCAGCAGAACTTTGGAACCTTGAGAATTCTTTAAGATAATAATAACAGAATAACAGTTATTATTATCTTAAGACAGGGGTCCTCAAACTTGGCAACTTTAAGACTTGTGGACTTCAACTCCTAGAATTCTCCAGCCAGCACAGCACATCCACAGCTGGCTAGGGAATTCTGGGAGTTGAAGTCCCCAAGTCTTAAAAGATTTCTCAAGGTTCCAAAGCAGGGGATATTCAACTGCATAAAGAAAAAATACGGGAAAATAATTCATATATAAAAAGAAATATAAACATGTGCTTTTCAATCATTCCTGCACTTTTCTATTTCTTCTCCTGGTCAGCAAACCCTTCTGAGCATTTCAAGCGCAATTTTCCTCAGCCAGGAAACAAAATGTTTACAAAATTCTGGCCGAAAGGCTCAAAAACTCTGAAGGGTTTCCTCCAAGAAAATCCCACCGAGAGCAGTAGGTATTTTTCCCCCCACAGATCCTGAGGGATATATTGAAATAGCGTGAAATAAAAGATCTCTCAGCAACTGCTTCCCTTCCTATCTCTGGCTGCCTTACGGCCCCATCGCAGGAGATTAATTCAACAAAGCAGATTGTTTTGCGATGGACTCTTTTTCTTAGCAAACATTTAAGGACCTTGAAAACATCCCCGTGCTTTATTTTTATTTTCATTTTCATCCAAGAGCGTTCATGATGAAAGCAAGTTTCTTGAGGTCTAAGTAAACCTTGCAATTTTGAATTGCATTTAAATACAAAGTCTGCTCAGGGTTTTTGCCTTAATTTGCCTCCCTTTGAATAAACCAACCCAATGGGTGGAAAGACTCCAGAAAAAAATCAAGAAAAATCATGCTCTTTGAAGAGAAAGAGAGGAATCCATCTTTATTTACTTATTTTTGGAGGTATTGGAGGTATACAAAGATATAACCATGTTTATATACATGGTTCTAGTAAGAGAGAAACTTTAGAACAGGGGACCTAAAGCATGCTTGTGCACTTATGCACACCCCTTACTGACCTCTTAGGAATCGGGAGAGGTCAGCTGTGGACAGTCTGAGGGTAAAATGTTGTGGGTTAGGGGAAGATGCTACAAAGTCCGGTAATGAGTTCCACGCTTCGACAACTCGATTACTAAAGTCGTATTTTTTACAGTCCATTTGGGAGTGGTTAATATTAAGCTAGGGTGTTTATGTCCGAAATGCGGTGTGGGCTCCAGGCAGAGGAGCTGTGTTCAAGGATTGGTCTAGCAAACGTTTTGTATGCTCTGGTTAGTAGTGTGAGATTACCGGAGCAGAAGCTGCGTAGGATTAGATTGACAACTCTTGAAGCCTTTTTGGCAATGTTGTTGCAGGGGGCAACTTTGGGACTTCTTAGGTCATTTGATTGAATATTCCAAGGTGTTTTACGGAGTGAGGTCTCTGACCTTTGCACTTTTTCTTTTTCAATTGCTAGGTAGAAAATGCTCATTTTCTTTGGTAAAACAACTAGGACTCTTGTGACAATCAGCTACCTTATAAGTTCCCCCAAAGGTCTCTATTCTCTATTGTGGCGGACAGAGGACAGAACAATGTTTGACACAGAACCTCGTTGCCATCCCTTTTCTAGAGAGGGAATGCCATCCTATCAATAATGTTGAAATAAAAATTATTTTATATATGAAGCGGGAATGAATCACTATGGTCTTTACCTTTATATCTTTGTCTCTTTCTCTCTTTCTTTGTTTTCTTCTCTCTCTTTTTTGTCTCAACATTACTCAACACTTCTACAGATAAGTGGAAGAAAATGTATTCTACGTTCATTGGAGCAAGCTGTGTTTTTCTTCATGGGAAAAAACTTTGATGGCATTTCGAAGTCATTTTAACTTTTCTGGTTTGATCTTCTCATGGATTTGTTTGATCCACCAAGTAGTGGGTTTTTTAGTGAGAAATGCGACAGATTACATGAGATACCAAGATGTCTTTCATGATTTCAGGAAGCTATGAAAATATCTTACATTAGCAAATTCTCTCTGTTACAGACACACTGTGTGAATTAATTCATCTATTGGACAGGCCAGCATCAATAATTTTAAAAAGGGATAATATTGATTTAATTGACCTGTTTCCTCTCTCCTCTAAGGTTGCTGTCAACAGAGTATAATATTTTTTGTTGACAACATCACTGTGCTCAATTATACATTTTCTTGACATGGTTTCAATTATTTAGTGATGGAAGAGCAAACGGATTGACATGTTGTGTGAGTATTGAATTGCCTAAAGGTTAATTGGGCAAGTTGGTAAAAGACAAGATGTCATATTACTACCATTGATGAGATACTCAAGTCATCTCCTCAATGGTAGTAATATTAATACTTCAAGAGTTGTTAACCTAATCCTACGTAGCTTCTGCTCCAGTAATCTCACACGATCAAAGCATTTCAATAGGTTCAAGGGTTAAATAAAGTTCAGGAGGGAAGTGTTTTTAATAGGAAAGTGAAGACAACAACAAGGGGACACAATCTGAGGTTAGTTGGGGGAAAGATCAGAAGCAACGGGAGAAAATATTATTTCACTGAAAGAGTAGTAGAGGCTTAGAACAAACTTCCAGCAGACGTGGTTGGGAAATCCACAGGAACTGAATGTAAACATGCCTGGGATAAACATATATCCATCCTAAGATAAAATACAGGAAATAGTATAAGGGCAGAATAGATGGACCACGAGGTCTTTTTCTGCCGTCCATCTTCTCTCTTTCTATGTGAGCATAACGTTGCCTTGAAGAACCCCCGAAATTTCACCCCTGCCAAGGAAGATTTCAGACTGGCAGTTTAGGTGGCTGTTTGCCTAAAGGCAGAATCAATAAAATATTCCCCGTAATTTGCGCCGCTATGAGGTGGGTCTAAAGGGAGAGGGCTTGTAAGGAAGTCGCCTGTAGGGTCAACATTGGGCCGTTATGTTCGTAGCCTTCCAATTAAATCAAATGAGAAAGAAAACCCATGAAATGAATGCCAGCATTGGAGGAAGTAGATAGGAACATTCATAAGGCTGGATTCAGATCGTTTATCACACCCGTGGATTTAATGCTTGCAATTCATTGCTAGCAAGATTTTCAACTTTGAACATTTCCTCTCTATTTCAGTGGCATCGTTGCCATGGATGGTTATGAGTCCTTCAGGACTGGGCGGCATAGAAGTCAGAGAGAGAGAGAGAGAGAGAGAGAGAGATAGATAGATAGATAGGTGGGTGGGTGGGTGGGTGGGTGGGTGGGTGGGTGGGTGGGTGGACAGACAATATGGTTGATATGTCCCGGTAGTGATTTTTGGGATGTGTGCAGCAGCATGCTCCTGGCGCACGCCCACGCGACATTTGGCTTCTGCACATGCGCAGAAAGTGAAATCTCATGGGAAGACGGGCGCACGAGGGAGATTTCAACGATTTTCAACGATTGTGTGCTTCTGTGTATGCACCAAAGCAAAAATATCGGCAAAAATTGCTGAAATGTAGCAGAAGCCAAATCTCGTATTGACAGGCTCACAGGTTGCCTGCCGGACACACAATCACTGATAAACACCTGACTCTGAGTGAAACACAAACCAAGATTGTTCGGCATCCTTGTCCAAACCCGTCTTCACATTAGTCATTAGATCATCAGAATGAATAATTCAGGATTCTAGGTTTCTCCGAGTCCTTGTGAGCCGCTCCGAGTCCTCAGAGAGGGGCAGCATACAAATCTAATAAATTGTTGTTGTTGTTGTTGTTGTTGTTGTTGTTGTTATTGTTATTATTATTATTATTATTATTATTATTATTATTATTATTATTATTATTATTATTATTACAATCAGCCAGTGGAACCGCTTGCCTTTGGAAGTTGTGGTGGCTCCATCTCTGGAGGCCTTTAAGTAGAGACTGGACAGGCATTTGTCAGAAATAGTGTCAGTCTTCTGAGGGAGCAGGGGGCTGGATTAGATGACCTCCAAGGCCCCTGACAACTCTACTGTGACTGAAATAATACTGGAAACATCTTTCAGGTAGCTTGATATGCTGCAAGACCACTTTCCTTGTAATTCTGCAGACCAAGCTTGAAATTCCCTGCTCCAGAAATGGATGTCCATCAGAAGATACCTTCTTGGGGAGTGGCCCCCAGTTCAGAATATCCCCCCCTCTTTGACATGGTGTGTGTGTGATCAGATGTGGCCTGTTCCTCTGCAGGATCCTTCCCTTCCTTGAGCTCTTTCTCCTTCTGTGCAATTACATTTGCTCCAAGTCATTTATTTTTAAGTGCCTGGTATTAAAAACAGCCACCACAAATTCTCTGGTTCTGCTCTGGTGAGACGCAAAATATGAACAGAGTTGTGATTTGGGGAAAAAAGCTTTTAAGAGTGTTTAAATACCTGAAAGGGTTGGGGTTGCCTTTCTCACCCCTAAAGGGTTATGAACCCCTTTCTCGCTTTTTAGTCAAATGTATTTGAGCATTATGAATAAATAACAACAACAACAACAACAACAACAATAATAATAGAAACAACAACAACAACAACAACAACAGAGTTGGAAGGGGCCTTGGAGGTCTTCTAGTCCAACCCCCTGTTTAGGCAGGAAACCCAACACTATTCAGACAGATGGTTATCCAACATCAGCTTAAAAACTTCCAGTGTTGGCGCATTCACAACTTCTGGAGGCCAGCTGTTCCCCTGGTTAATCGTTCTGACTGTCAGGAAATTCCTCCTTAGTTCTAAGTTGCTTCTCTCCTTGGTTAGTTTCCACCCATTGCTTCTTGTTCTACCCTCAGGTGCTTTGGAGAATAGCCTGACTCCTTCTTTGTGGCAACCCCTGAGATACTGGAACACTGCTATCATGTCTTCCTTGGTCCTTCTTTTCATTAAACTGGACATACCCAGTTCCTGCAATTGTTCTTCATATGTTTTAGCCTCCAGTCTGCTTAATCCTCTTTGTTGCTCTTCTCTGCCCTTTTTCTAGAGTCTCAACCTCCTTTTTGCATCGTGGTGACCAAAACTGAATGCAAATATTCCAAGTGTGGCCTTCCCAAGGCCTTATAAACTTCGTGTGATCTTGATTCTCTCCCTCTGTTAATTTAGCCTAGAACTGTGTTGGCTTTTTTGGCAGCTGCTGCACACGGCTGGCTCCTGTTTAATTAAATGCTTCTCCACTGGGACTCTAAGATCCCTCTCACAGCTACTACTGAAATAATACTCCTTTGCTTCGATCTATGTTTCCAGCGTGTGTGGGTTTGCTTTCTAATAATAATCGCTACGTCAGACCGAACACTAGGTTACTCCAACTAGTGAACATTGTTTGTGTGAAGGAGAGTTGCACCCTTTGGAGACATGTCAGCTTCATGTGATCTTTGTAAAAAAGAAACTTATAACCGTATGCTGGGCACGTTGCAAAGCCATCAGCCTTCCAGGGGGAGAAGCCTGTCTAGAAATTCACCATCGCTCACAGACCAGATGGGTGAAGGACCTTCAGACTCCAGAATGCTAATAAAGGGGGGGGGGCTTTGTTTCTTACCGTGGAACCAAGGAGCGACCGCATGGGAGTTTCTTTCCAAGCCGGCCCGCCGTGGAATCTGTTCCTCTTTGAACCACTGAATGATGGCTTCCCTGGACGGGGGCCGCGGGGGCCATTCCCAGGCTCTGCTGCGTTAAATTAAAAAGAAATAGAGGTGAAGGCCACGCGGGCAGGAAGAGGTTCTGCATTATAGGAAGAAAAACTGCATTGTGGCTGCAAAACAAGAGGGGCTTGGAAGAAGGAGCCAGCTGAGCCATTTGTCCTCCTGGTCACACAAGGAGACGATAAGCAAAGGGAAGGGGCACTTGGCCGTTGAGTCTAGGAGGGGCCAGATCGCCTGCAGGGAGGATTGTTCAGGACTCTTCCCAACACAACGCAGGGGCTGTTGAAACACACGGGCTGACTCACACCTATGAAAGTCCCAGGAAAGAGGTGGCTGACGGGGGGATTCTTAGTGACCAGGAGGCCTTGCCCGATGAGCGACAGGGGAAATGATAAAGGGAAATAGCGTCCGAGAGGAAAACTCTTCCAAAGAGCAGCGGGTATCAATTCTGCATCTTGTATATATATTTGTTTCTTCAATTTCTGTCATTGCTCATCTCAGCCAATGATTCTGGGGCAGCTTACAGTCCATAAAATAGAGACTAGAGTAGAGTAGAAGAGGAGAGAATAGTATAGGATAGGATAGGATAGGATAGAACAGAATTCTTTATTGGCCAAGTGTGATTGGACACACAAGGAATTTGTCTTTGGTGCAGATGCTCTCAGTGGACATAAAAGAAAATATATTATTATTTATATATTAGAGCTTTGTCTTCCTTCCTTCCTTCCCTCCTTCCTTCCTTCGCTCCCTCCTTCCTTCCTTCGCTCCCTCCCTCCTTCCTTCTTTCCCTCCTTCCTTCCTTCCTTCCCTCCTTCCTTCCCTCCCTCCCTCCTTCCCTCCTCGCTTCCTTCCTTCCTCCTTCCTTCCTTCGCTCCCTCCTTCCTTCCTTCCTTCGCTCCCTCCCTCCTTCCTTCCTTCCTTCCCTCCTTCCTTCCTTCCCTCCTTCCTTCCCTCCCTCCCTCCCTCCTTCCCTCCTCGCTTCCTTCCTTCCTCCTTCCTTCCTTCCTTCCTTCCTTCGCTCCCTCCTTCCTTCCTTCCCTCCTTCCTTCTGCCAGCCCCCTCTCTCTCCCTGAAAGGGAACCCTTTGTGCTGTCTCAGAGAAAGAGGCTTGGCACATCTTAATAGTCCCACTGGGATTTTCCACGTCCTCAGGCTCTTGAAAGGTCTCCCTTTGAAAAGGAGCCGTCTGGAGGGAGGCAGGAGGTGTTTAAAATTAAGAATGGTGTGGAGAGAGCGAGTGGCAGGGAAACATGAGCCCTCTCTAAATCACACATCCCACGAGATAATCAGCATGGAAAGAGACAGAGAGCAAGGCTAGAGAAAAGAAGCCACAGGTGAGGACGCATATTGGCCGCACTTAATATTGCGGTGGCCAGGAGGCAAAAGCTCTTTGGACAAGATTAGGGAAGCACCTTTAAGACAGCTGCTCACCTGGCTGTCAGATGGGACACTATTCAATCCCTTGGAAAGATAATGGACCAACTCAAGGGAATATTGGTAGGTCAAGGATGAACTGGGGAGACCTTGGCGTTCTCTCACTTTGGGAGAAGAGAAAGAGGGGACAGGAAAGAATGGAATGGAATGGAATAGAATGGAATGGGATGGAATGGAATGGAATGGAATGGAATGGAATGGAATGGAAGAGAATAGAACAGAATTCTTTATTGGCCAAGTGGGATGGGACACACAAGGAATTGGTCTTTGGTGCAGATGCTCTCAGGGGACATAAAAGAAAAGAGACATTTGTCAAGAATCATAAGGTACAACACTAAATGATTGTCATAGGCAATGAGGAAACAATATTAAGAAAAATATTAAGAATACGAGCAGCAAGTTACAGTCCTACAGTTCTAAGTGGGAGGAAATGGGCGACAGGAATGATGAGAGAAAAATAGTAGTAATAGTAGTGCAGACTTAGTAAATAGTTTGACAGTATTGAGGGGATTATTCGTTTAGCAGAGTGAGGGCGTTTAGGAAAAAACTGTGTCTAGTTGTCTTGGTGTGCAGTGCTCTGTAGTGACGTTTTGAGGGTGGGAGTTGAAACCGTTTGTGTCCAGGATGTGAGGGGTCAGTCAATATTTTCCCCACCCTCTTTTTGACTCATGCAGTCTACAGGTCCTCAATGGAAGGCAGGTGGGCAGCCATTGTTTCTTCTGCAGTTCTGATTCTCCTCTGAAGTCTGTGTCGGTCTTGTTGGGTTGCAGAACCAAACCAGACAGTGATGGAGGTGCAGATGACAGACTTATTTAATATTAATTCAAATTGAATTGAATTTCAAACCAAAGCATCCTCCTGGTCCAGCTCTGATCCCTGGTGGGTTTCCAGACCAGACCAATGGAAGAGTCTTTGGAGAAGGGCAACATATAAGTCCAATTAATAAATGAATACATAATAAATAATAAGAGGGCTGGCATTGTCTCCTTCCTTATGCCGAAGGGTTTCTAGTGCCCCATCTATCTTTTTTGCCTTCCCATCCCAACAGGGACCCTTGGGAAAACTCACAAAACACCCTTCATTGTCTTCCCCCGTCTGCAGAGCACGTTTCAATTTTCGTTGTCCTTCCGTCATTCCCCTTTCATCTCTTGACTGACACACTTTTAAATCAGATCTACACTATTGATGAAAGGAGACAGAATCGACATTTTGAATCCATGCCTCCAGAGGGGAAGAAGGCTGGAAATAGATGGATGGGCCACCGCTTTCTGCCTTGGCAGCCTAATTCGTGAAACAGCCACTTGGCTTCCTGAAAGTGACCATCACAGAATTTGATTATGGGACCGTCTCTTCTCCCTTTAAATCTCCTGTCAAAACTGACTGTGTCCTGCCCATTCTTAAACAGAAGTAAACTTGTAGATTACCACCACCACCACAACCACCATCCAAATACAGCAGTACCTCTACTTACAAACTTAATTCGTTCCATGACCAAATTCTTAAGTAGAAAAGTTTGTAAGAAGAAGCAATTTTTCCCATAGGAATCAATGTAAAAAAAAAATAATGCGTGCGATTGGGGAAAACAGGGGGGGGGGAGACCCTGTTCCCTCCCAGGAGATTCCTAGAGGGGCCCCACAAAGGCTTCTCCCCGCCTTTTCCAGCTCTGTTTCCTCCCATGAGATTCCTAGAGAGGCCCCACGGAGGCTTCTCCCTGTCTTTCCCAGCCCTGTTTCCTCCCAGGAGATTCCTAGAGAGGCCCCACGGAGGCTTCTCCCCTGCCTTTTCTGGTTACAGTTTTAGAGGCTGGGGCTTGTAAGTGGGAAATGGTTCTTGAGAAGAAGCCAAAAAATCTTGAAGACCCGTTTCTCATCTACAAAAGTCCATAAGTAGAAGCGTTCTTAGGTAGAGGTACCACTATACACACGTTGTCTTCTTTCATCTTTCTTTGGAAAAAGTTCAGAGAAGAACAAACTAAGATGATCAAACATAGGAAGAACATCTGCAGGACTTGGGTTGGTCTAGTCTAAAGAAAAGAAGAATTAGGGGAGACGTGATAGCAATATCTCAGTATTTCAGGGGCCACCACAAAGAAGGTCAAATTCTTCTCCAAAGCTCCAGAAAGCAAGAGAAGAAACAATGGATGTAAATTGACCAAGGAGAGAAGCAACTTCCAAAACCAGCTGGCCGGCACACGCATGCACGTTGGAGCTGAGCGAGGGCAAAAGCTCGCCTGCCAGCAGATATGACCCGTGCCATAGGTTTGCCATCCCTGCCCAAGGACCTTGCTGAACACAATATGGAAATCAATTCTAAATGCCACATTTTCTTGATGGGAAAGCAAACCCACCTGACTGAGGTCTCCACATTCAAGGATGGGATGGTGCAACAGTTGGGCAGCTTGGTGTCTTGTTCGACATTCAAACCCGCTGCCTGGAACAGGCTACTCAGATCGGCTACTTTCCCTTTACGGATGGCCCGCAAGGAATGCCTACGGTACTCATCGCGAGCCTGGCGAGCCTTGTGGCTCCTCTCTTCATCCGCCGCCTTGGAACGACGTACTGCAGGCAGGAAAGGAAGAAAGAATCGTAAGTCTTATCATAAATGATTTAGCTTTGCTAGATCAGTGGTCAAAGCAATGGAAACTGCAGTTCAATGTTCACAA
The DNA here is from genome assembly GCF_031021105.1 of Erythrolamprus reginae. Lineage (NCBI taxonomy): Eukaryota > Metazoa > Chordata > Lepidosauria > Squamata > Dipsadidae > Erythrolamprus > Erythrolamprus reginae. The sequence goes on along the minus strand of NC_091954.1, from coordinate 400,549 downwards.
ATGTAAAATAATGCATTTGGGGAAAAGGAATCTGAGTATCTTATTGGCAGTTCTGTGTTAGCAAAAACTTCAGAAGGGAAGGATTTAAGGGTCGTGATTTCTGACAGTTTCCAAATGGGTGAACAGTGCAGTCAGGTGGTAGGATAAGCGAGTAGAATGCTTGGCTGCATAGCAAGAGGTATCACAAGCAGGAAGAGAGAGATTGTGATCCTGCTGTATAGAGAGATGGTGAGACCCCATTTGGAATAATACTATGTCCAGTTCTGGAGACCTCACCTGCAAAAAGAGATGGATCAAATTGAACGGGTCCAGAGACGGGCGACAAAAATGGTGGAAGGTCTTAGGCATAAAACCAGTGATGGGCTACCAAAAGTTTTACTACCACCCTGTGAGCGTGGCTTATGCATTTTGTTTCAACATCTTTCAGTGCAAATTGAGTGCTCTGCGGTGGAGCTCCAAAATTTGCTACTGGAACTGCGTTCCTGACCGTTCCCATAGGAGCCCATCACTGCATCAAACTTCTCAGGAAAGACTTCATGAACTCCATCTGTCTAGTCTGGAGGACAGAAGGGAAAGGGGGGACATGATCGAAACGTTTAAATAGGTTAAAGGGTTAAATAAGGTTCAGGAGGGAAGTGTTTTTAATAGGAAAGTGAACCCAAGAACAAGGGGACACAATCTGAAGTTAGTTGGGGGAAAGATCAAAAGCAACGGGAGAAAATATGATTTGACTGAAAGAGTCGTAGATGCTTGGAACAAACTTCCAGCAGACGTGGTTGGTCAATTCACAGTCACTGAATGTAAACATGCTTGGGATCAACCTAGATCCATCCTAAGATGAAATACAGGAAATAGTAGAAGGGCAGACGAGATGGACCAGGAGGGCTTTTTCTGCCGTCCATCTTCTAGGTTTCTAGGTTTCTAAGATGAGAAGCCAAATGCCTTCAAAGAAGAAAGGAAGGAAGGTCCAGTTGCCTCTTGAAAAATGCACTTTTGGGACACTCGACTTTTCTAAATTTCCAGAAAATAGAAATGGGACGAATTCTTCCTCCTTCGTTTTGGCTTCGTCCTTTCCAAAATGAAGCGTTGCTTTTTAAAGAAAGGGGGAGGCCACATAAAACATTTTATTGCTCCAGTTCCCTTTAGCAGCTTTGATGTGACATCCGGCTGCATTTTTTAATATAAAGGCATCGATGAATTCCTGCTCTTGGGGCTGAATGGGAGAGAAATGGCCTCATTTGGGAGAGAATTTGGAGATGTTCCTATGTCATGGTTCCGTTTGCTGTTTGGAAGAGCTGCGAGTGACAGGGAAACATACCACCGAGAGGACCTTTAATAAGCATGTCCCACCCTTTTTTTATCATTTCCTCTAGCTGCTTCCTCGTTCATAGTCCTTGGTCTGTAGCTAATTGGGGATGAGTCTCACTTGCAGCCAATCATTGGGATTCCAACTGTATTTAGCTGCAAACGTTGCATCCTGTGATTGTCTTCAGCCTGACCCTTGGGAAAACATGTGAGGCTGATACTGATTATGCCTGAAAGGATCATGTCTGAATTGATGAGCATTCGCGTTGATAGCCTCATCTTTCATCTGGGAGCTCAAAGCAACTTACGTGGGCAGCTTCTCTCATTTGCCCAGCTCTGAGAGATGGAGAAGAAACGGCCGGATCAAAATGACCCAATGGGTCTCATTGCGATATGAGTCTTGCAAGAAGATTATAATCCCCTCTTGTTCTCCTTTCCTTTCCTCTTCTTACTTCCCTTCACTCCTCCTCCTCCTCTTCTTCTTCTTCCTCCTCCTCCTCTGCCCTGTGCTAAGGAGAGGGAGGAGGAGGAGGAGGAGGAACAACTCGTTTTCTTAGAGTTTATTTTATTTTGGTTGTTGTTGTTATTATTATTATTACTATTATCATCATCATCATCAAGCCACTCCCACCTGGTCACATGGCTGGCAAACCACACCCACAAAATAAACCACGCCCACAATGTGGTAGTAAAAAAACTCTGCATCCCTTCCCTGAGCAGAAAGAACTTTTGAAAACGGAACATCAGGAGGGCGAGAATTTCCTTTCTATTGGTCTGCATAATTGTTTGCAAGAAACAGCGGCAGAGATATTTATGACATTATAAAGAGTTCAGGGGAAGAGCCCACCTTCTCTCCCTTCCCAAACATTAAAATTTCATTTGCTTTTTTTTTTTAAGTGGGGGGTTAGGTTAATTCATGGACGTGGTGGCTCTTTCAGTGGTTATTAGCTGTGACAGTGAAACTGAACTTTCAGCGCATTCACGGGATGCAATTCTGCTGTAGTTTAGAAGCAGTTGGATAACTTCCAGGGCTTTGGCAGGAAGTCTAGCGTAGGACTAGAAGACCTCCAAGGTCCCTTCCAACTCTATTGTCATTATTATTATTATTATCTGCTTAGAGGAAGCAATGGACCAGAAAGACCTAAGTTTGACCTGGTTGAAATAAGATTATAATGAATTTTAAATATTTCTATTACTTAATAGACAGTTAAATATATACAGTACGTAGGAATATAAATATAGGAATTTGTATTAAGGAATTAGAATGAATATAATGTATAACTGTGAGGAAAATTATGGAATTAGGATTAGGAGCAGCATTTTGCAAAATATTTGTTGTTCAAAATTTTATTGTTGATATTTATCTATTGTCGATATTTAGCACTGCAAGATTAACTTAGAAATGAATGCGAATAAGCGATCACAGCTTAGCTGTCACTATAGGGCCCTCTGGTGCCCTGGACTGGAGAATAAAGTGACCCCCTCCTCTCTGTGACATCCCCTTGTATACTTGTAGACTGCTATCATGTCTGCTCTGGCCCTCCTTTTCTCTAGGCTATCCATGCCCAGTTCCCTCAGTACTATAGGGTTCCTGCTTGGGCAGGGGGTTGAACTCGATGGCCTTCACGGTCCCTTTCAACTCTAACAATAAATAAATATAAATAGATAGATAGATAGATAGATAGATAGATAGATAGATAGATAGATAGATAGATAGATAGATAGATAGATAGCACGTGTGGCTTTTTGTGTATTTTTTATTTTATTTTATTTTTTGGCCTGGGTGTGATGTTAGTTGCATGGTTTGTAAAGTTGGGGTTTCATTTTCTCCCTCAACGTTGTTTTTAAATCCAAATGAATCTAATAAGTAATGAATTAAAAGAGAAATTAGATGGAGTCCTCAGTTGGAAATTCAGGAGAGAGCTGGTTTCTGCGTTTAAAAAAAGTTGCTTTTTTCTAAAAAAGAAAAAAAGAGGATTAAAGGGTTTATCTCAATTACCTAGAAGGAAGCAATGTTATTACTTGTTTGGCTCAGCAAAGAAAAAAGAAAAAAAAAGATCCACAGCAGCGAATTAAGCGGAACACCGAAATTAGTGACGCTTCGCCTGTTGACTTGGCAAGTCGGCAGCTCTGGGAGGCGATGAATCCTCGTTCACTTAGAAATTCCAGCCACTAAACTAAATTAGTGGCATCGTCAATATCCCTGGCCACAGCAGCTGCGCTCGGTCCAAGGCCACCCAGGCAGGGAAAGGCTGCAAACATTTTTTACTACCCCATTGTGGTCGTGGCTTATTTTGTGGGTGTGGTTTGCTGGCCATGTGACCAGATGGGAGTGGCTTGATGATCATGTGACGGGGTGGTTTAAAGGTTATGTGATTGGCTTAAAGGTGGCCAACCTGAGGTCATTCACGTCCAGGGTTTGGGGCCATTGATTATATGACGCACCATCGAGATCCAGCCATAAATGATACGCAGGGTCTTATGGTGGGTTTTAAATTGTTTTTTAAATTGTTTCTCGTTTTAGATGTTTTAATATGAATATTGTCTGTCTTTTTCTCTTTACTTGTGCCCTGTCCAGAGTCCTTAGGGCGGGGGTGGGAACCTTGATTTCATCGGGTACCAAAAGAGCATAGTGCGCACTCTATCGTGCATGCTTGAGTTCCAACACCCATAATTCAATGCCTGGGGAGGATGAAAACAGCTTCCCACACCCACACCCACACACCCAGAGGTCTCTGTAGACCAGAAAGGGCCCGTTTCCCAACTTTTGGTGGGCCCAGTAGGCTTGTGTTTCACCCTCCCCAGGCTCCCCAGGCTCTCCCCCATCCCCCTGGAGGCTCCCTGGAAGCCCAAAACGCCTTCCCAGAGCCTCCGTGTGAGCCAAAAATCAGCTGGCCAGCACACCCATGCACATTGGAGCTGAGCTAGGGCAACGGCTCATGTGCCAACAGATATGGCTCTATGTGCCACCTGTTGGCCCCATGCTATACATTCGCCACCACTGCCTTAGGGAGTTGGGCGGTGTACAAATTGAAATAAGAAAAATAGAAGGGCCCTATGTCCCATTCGCCTCACATAACCCTGACACAACCTTGTTCCTGTAAAAAGAGGGGAAGATTTGTTCTTCTACAAACATGGTTACACAGAATACCAGGAGATCTGTGGACGACCGTTAAAAAGAATAAACAAGAAGTGGGGAAATATTAGAACCAATAAAGGCCTGAAGATCCAATCAGCCGTGATGAAGACCTTGCGAGAGGTCCCTAAAGACGCCTTCCTGGGCACGTACCGGTCATGGCAGAGTTGCTGGGAAAAAGGTGTAGAGGCCCAAGGACAGGACTTTGAAGAATTTTAAGTGTTTCCGCAAATCTGTTCAATAAATTACTTTTAAAAGAAAATAATTGCATTACTTTTGGAACGCACCCTGTAGATGAGGGAGAGATGATAGACAGAGAGAAATGACAGAGAGAGGTGTGTCAAAGATGACAAATAGATACTTTGGGACCCGGGAGAAAAGATTAGGGATGTGGTACAGCCAGGGTTAAAAGGAATATCATTTATCCCATGCAAATTTAATTTGGGCCCCAATGACTGGGTTTCATATCAAACACAGGTCACAGCCTTTCAGATAATTAGCACATAAGATTAACTTCATAGAGATGAGTTAATCTGTGTGACTCAAAGAGATTTATTTTCTCTGCTTTTTCCCTTATCTTTCTTATCTCACCTATCTGCGTGGATTTTCCCCCCCTAAGTAAAGCAATGCCTTAAGTCTCACTTTTCTCCCCATTACCAGAATTAACAGTACTATAGGGGTTGCAAAGGGTTCAGCAACCCCACTCACCAAAGGGTCTTCGTACTCACTCCCTAACTGGGATCCTCCACCTCAGAACATCCATATCCAGTGACCTAAGTGCCAAAGACCACTGCAACAATATCACCAAAAAGGCTTCTAGAGTTGTCAACCTAATCCTACGTAGCTTCTGCTCCGGTGATCTCACACTACTAACCAGAGCATACAAAACTTTCACCAGACCAATCCTTGAATACAGCTCATCTTTCTTGCCTTTTTCCAACACAGTGGAAATTGTTCAGTTCCGTCACTTATTATCTTGGGGAAAAGTTAAGTGACTTCAAAGTTTGAAGGTTAGAAAGGGTACAGAAAAAAATCATGCTGGCCTTATTTTGTGCCTACTCAAGGATGGAGACCAAGCAAGTTGAAGAGCACTTCAACTCATCAAAGTGGAGAAAGGTCTTAGGACCTGTGAGTTTTCCTTCAAGGAAGGCTCAATTCGTACATCATGTAGAACTTATTCAGGCTCCGTGAAGATCTCAGCCTCGTTTGAAATCCTCCGATGCTCCAGGTTTACTCACGCTGTTCTTTCCACTCATGGTCTTCCTTCTCACTGTACTTGCTGCACTGGTGGGCCTCCTTGAGACTCCTGTACAGCTCCTGAGCTCTGAATTCCTCCTGCTTTCGAATCTGCGCCTCTCCTCTTTGCCTCTCCTCGTCTTCTCTTCTCTAAACATAAGAGGAGAATATGACAGTTGGGGAGGAGGGGGGCGGGAGAAGCACATGGAAAGGTCTCCTGTCAGACCTACCCCAGCTTGGTGGTTTAGGAAAGAAAGACCCTTGAGGCCCTTTGTAGCAAAAGATCTACTTTCAAGTAGTAGTATTAGCGCATGTGTAGAAGCAAACAAATCACCCAAAATTGTCAAAATATTTTGCTTCTTGCGCACGTGCAGAAGCCAAATCTCACTCCGACATGCGTGCCCACCTGCCAGTCACCCAGAGCTATGTGAACATTGCCCTTCTCCCCTTCCGGAACGCCTGCCCCCCGCCCAGGTAGGAACCCAGTATTGATTGGCACCAACGTGAAGGCCAGTCCATCAACGACTTCGTGGCCAAGGCAGGAACTAAGAGGGGAGGGGTGTTACGTATGGGCATACGTGGTACACATTTGCATAGCCACCACTGATTGGTTAGAGCAGCGGTGGGAGATTTAAAGGGCTGCCAATGGCCAGCCGACTTCAGGGAGGCCTTGACCAGGAGCTTCCCTGGAGACAAACGGCCGTTCCGTATTAGCTACAAGCTCGGAGAATAAAAGTGTCTCACTTGATCTTTTTTACATGCGAATCTAACAAAAATATTCTCTTCCGTTTGTCTTGGCGAGTCCTCGGAGAGGGGCGGCAGAGAAATGCAATAAATAAATAAATGTAATGTAATATAATATCAAGAATATACCTTAACACATAAACTTCTCTACTAATCAGAAGCAAATCTGATGCCGATCCACAAGCTTCTCAGTGAGTGATCTTGATGACCGCTTGCTTCGTTGCCCTTTGCCCACTGTGTGCAGTGAGCCTTTCCTCTCTTCCAGAAGCTTCTCCTGCGAGTCTCCCTGACCTTTAAGAGACCAGCCGAGCTCCGGGCGCTTGATGGTTCAGAGGCCAAAGCTGCTTTTAAAGGAAGGAGCCGTTAAGGGGTATTGGCAGGTCTTGTTAGCAAGGGGGAGAGAGTAGCGGAGGGGCCTTTCAAGTGCGAATGAACAAGGACAGGGGTCTCGGCTTTCAGAGAGATGACCTGCTCGGAGCAACCTGCCGCTGATGACCTTCAAAAAGGCTTTTTGTCCGTTGACATTTCAAAGAGGAAGGGAAGCAATTGGCTAATTACAAACATTTATCATTTATCAAAGGGGCTGCAAAATTGGGAATGAGGGCAGGTTGCTTATCTTTGGCCAGAAATGCAAGAGGCTTGTGAAAATTGGTGTGAGGCTTAACTTTCTTTAAGCTGCAACAGGGTTGCTGTCACTGAAAAAGGTAAGCATGGCTATATAATAATACAACACTAATAATAATAACAATAGAGTTGGAAGGGACCTTGGAGGTCTTCTAGTCCAACCCCCTGCTTAGGCAGGAAACCCTACACTACTTCAGACAGAGGGTTATCCAACATCTGCTTAAAAACTCCCAGTGTTGGAGCAGTCGCAACTTCTGGTGGCAAGCTGTTCCACTGATCAACTGTTCTGACTGTCAGGAAATTTCTCCTTAATTCTAAGTTGCTTCTTTCCCTGTTTAGCTTCCACCCATTGCTTCTTCTTCCACCCTCAGGTGCTTTGGAGAATAGGTTGACTCCTTCTTCTTTGTGGGAACCTCTGAGATACTGGAACACTGCTCTCATGTCTCCCCTGGTCCTTCTTCCATTCAACCAGCCATGCCCAGTTCCTGCATCTGTTCTTCATATGTTTCAGCCTCCAGTCCCCTCATCCTCTTTGTTGCTCTTCTCTGCCCTCTTTCTAGAGTCTCAACATCCTTTCTGCATCGTGGCGACCAAAACTGAGTGCAGCATTCCAAGTGTGGCCTTACCAAGGCCTTGTAAAGTGGCATTAACCCTTCACGTGATCTTGATTCTCTCCCTCCGTTGATGCAGCCTGGAACTGTGTGGGCTTTTTGGCAGCTGCTGCACACGGCTGGCTCCCATTTCAATGGTTGTCCACCAGGATTCCAAGATCCCTCTCACAGTTACTCCTGTTGAGCAAGGTACCACATACACTGTACCTGTGCATTTTGCAGTAGTCGAACCTCGAGGTGACGAGGGCATGAGCGACTGTGAGTAGAGGCTCCCTGTCCAAATGGGGCCACAACTGGTGCACCAGGCGGACCTTGCCTTCTTTCCAAGAGCTCGGGGCAATTTACCTTCATTTCACCCCCCAAAAACAGGTAGGAGAGAACAGCAGAGAAAGGCCCAGAAGTTGAAAGAGGTGCTTTGCAATTAAATAATTAAAATTTGGGGAGCCCATCAGAGACTGAGGGAGGGGGAGGGAGAGGCCAGAGATACCAGACTGCATATTTCTGCAAAATGAATTTTTAAGAGAGCAATGAAAGCTCTTCACAAAGACACTGCAGCTTTTAAGGAAAAAACCTGATGGAGACCCGGCCATTTCTTTAGCGGAGCGTTGGGCCCATTTCGCAGCCATAAAACAGGTGCAATCTGCTACAGAGGATATAAAAGGCCTCTGCGCTTTTCCTTATCTCCGGGAAATTGATCAAGCAAATATAAATATATATATATCACTAGAAGCAACTGTGGGAATTCTCCCTGGGTGAGAAAGCTGTTTTGTTCTCCAAAGTCTTTGCTTGGGCTCTCAATCACGGAGCGAGTTTTAATTAAAGTAAAGTAGAAAACTGCATAATAATTGGCGTGTGAGGCAACCCTCTTGTTATTTTGAACACACAGCTTGATTGCAAACGGTGACTTTCTGCTCCTACTGTAGCCCCACAAAACCCACGTGGAGTGAATTGCCAGAGGTTGGTTTTTAACCTGGTTCTCTCTGCTTCTTTTTTATTTGTTTATTTATTTTGTCCAATACACAATGAGGGTTTTAGTGGGTATGTATCTATAGACACATAGTAAAATGCATGATGAAGGCTATAGAGGAGATACTCATAGTAAAATATATTTAAGGAAGAATAGAAAAGAAGATATAGGAATAGAACATATCAATGAAAGAATAGAAGAAGAGATAGAGGAATAGAAGAAAGGTATAGGAGATATAGGAGAGCAATAGGACAGAGGACGGAAGGCACTCTAGTGCACTTGTACTCGCCCCTTACTGACCTCTTAGGAATCTGGAGAGGTCAACCGTAGATAATCTGAGGGTAAAGTGTTGGGGCTTTGGGGATGCCACTATGGAGTCCGAACCAATAAGCCGAAAGACCAGAAATGTCAGAAAAACAACCTCTCAGACCCTTCATAAAGGGAGGCGGGTGGTGGTGTGTTGTTTCTTGGGTTTCTGCCTGCACGAATGTTGGGTTCTATGGGTTCTTTATTCAAACAGACAGCATCCGTCCTACAACATGTATTTCTCATTCAATACTTTGTTCTGTACAAAGTTGAATGTGTACAACAGCAGGTGAAGTTGATGGTCAATCAGTGTCGCTTCCTAAGTGGACCGTTTGATTTCACAGAAGTTTGATTTACTTGGAGTTATATTGTGTTGTTTAAGGGTTCCCTTGATTTTTTTGAGCAGTGTATTTTAAGTCCAATTCTGATTTGCATCACCTAACCTCAACATTCGCTGAAAATCCTTTGGATTCCAGTCAACAGCCTGGCATCATCCACATAAAAAAGTACATTTATATTCCTATTCCCAACCTCTAACATCCCAAGAAGCATTCCTTCCTTCCACATAAGTACGTTAAACAACAGGGGAAGGTCATATATCCTTGTCTTGCTTGCTCCTGCGTGTGAAACATTTGTGATGCATTCTATGTATTTATTTTTGGTAAGCTTTACTTTAATATTCATAACAACCAACCTATGTAGGCTTTATCATACACTTGCCATAAATCAACCCATGTATAATAACCTCTCTTTCTCACAGGCATATATCAAGCTGTCAGAAAGCCGTGTGATAAAATTACTCTTGACTGTACAAATTCCTCATGCAACTAGTTTCTACTATAAAGACCTGTATAATCAAAGGACAAGTCACAGCAGCAAACTCCCCATAACCAGGTTGCCACAGAACAGCTCACGTGGGACCTACGAAACCAGACTTACAATCCTGGGCCTAGAAAGCTTAGAACTAAGACGCCTTAAACATGATCTAAGTATTGCCCACAAGATCATATGTTGCAATGTCCTGCCTGTCAATGACTACTTCAGCTTCAACCACAACAACAGAAGACCACACAACAGATTCAAGCTTAACATTAACCGCTCCAAACTTGACTGTAAAAAATATGACTTTAGTAATCGGGTTGTTGAAGCGTGGAACTCATTACCAGACTCTGTGGTGTCAACCCCCAACATTTTACCCTTAGACTATCCACGTTTGACCTTTCCAGATTCCTAAGAGGTCAGCAAGGGGCATCCATAAGCGCACTAGAGTGCCTTCCGTCCCCTGTCCCATAGTCTCTCCTATATCTCCTGTTTCTTCTCTACTATATCCTCTATAACCTTCATTGTGTATTATTGTGTATTGGACACAATAAATAAATAAAAATAAATTTAAAAAAACTATAAATGGAACGGAGCAGAGTAGAGAACAGAATAGAAATATTGGAAGAGGTACGAATTCAAACATTGGAAGGCAGGATTGTTGACAGAACCACCCAACCTTTAATTCCTCCTCCATCAGTTTGGCTGCTCTGCGGTCTTCTGCCTCCGTCCTCCACTTCTCAGCCACTATTCGAGCCTTCTCCTTTGCCATCGCGTCACGGAACTTCTTCGTGATCTCCGCTTCCTTTTGTTTCCTTCCCAAAACCAGGAAAGAAAGAGAGACAAGGTAAGGAAGCTTAAGTCAACCTCCAGATTTCATTAAGAACAAAGGTCTAAAGATACTGGACAACCTTGGCATTTTTTCCCAACAACCATCATAATGATGGGATTTCATGGACATACATTGACGTTCACAGGGGACATTGGTGATGGGTGATGCTCTCAATTCATGTCCAGATTTTCATCCATACATCTCTCTCTCTCTCTCTCTCTCTCTCTCTCTCTCTCTCTCTCTCTCTCTATCTCTCTCTCTCTCTCTCTCTATCTATCTATCTATCTCTCTATCTATCTATCTATCTATCTATCTTCTATCTTTCTATCTATCTATCTATCTATCATCTATCTATCTCTCTCTCTCTCTCTCTATCTATCTATCTATCTTCTATCTATCTATCTCTATCTATCTATCTATCTATCTATCTTCTATCTATCTATCTATCTATCTATCTATCTATCATCTATCTATCTATCTATCTATCTATCTATCTCTTTATCTCTATCTATCTCTCTATATCTATCTATCTATCTATCTATCTTCTATCTATCTATCTATATCTATCTATCTATCTATCTCTATCTATCTATCTTCTATCTATCTATCTATCTATCTATCATCTATCTAGCTAGCTATCTCTCTCTCTCTCTCTCTCTCTCTATCTCTATCTATCTATCTATCTATCTATCTTCTATCTATCTATCTATATCTATCTATCTATATATATATATATCTATCTATCATTATTATTATTATTATTATTATTATTATTATTATTATTATCCATGCCTAGTTCCTACAACCATACGACCCAGCTTAATTTCTGAATCTAAGCAAGATGTTATTTCTCGCTGAGATTTGCCATTTTCAGGAATGAGTAGACACTTCAAAGACACCATCACCCAATTCCAAAATCATTCTCCAGACCTTATTTCTGTGCAGATACTCACCACAGTTCTTCTGCCTCCTTCTGGGCCTGCTGCCTGGCCCGTTCCGCCAGGAGCTCCTCCGAGATCTGCTCGTACGTCTTGTCCCCTGGACCTTCTCCCATGAGCCAGACCCAGACCTCGCCATCGGCTCCCTGAAGCCACTGGACGTGTTTCCTGTTACCTGGAAGAGCCACCCAAACACGCTGCCGTCCATCAAACAGCACAAGACTTAAAAGACAAGGGATTGAGGACTGAGCCCTGAGCCTGTCAATCATTGTGAAGGAAGACGTCGTTTCAGCAACGGCGCAAAGCAAAGCGTTGACCCGAGGTTGCCTTGCAAAGCCACCTGGACACCGGCTCCAGCAGAAGGGACCAGTGGTTTTGCCTGGCTAGAGAAAGGGGGCCCGCTAAAAGTTTTCACTGCTTCTGTGGCCGGGGCTCATTTTGTGGGTGTGGTTTGATGGTCGTGTGATGGAGTGGGTGGGGCCAACCTGCTGTCACTCACGTACACTCGGTCACGTGACACCCCCCACCAAGCCACAGCCAGTGAAATGGTGGCAAAAATATTTCAGACTTTTTGACACTTTTTTAAACACTCCACCCCAGTGATGGGCTCCTACGCGTGCGGTCAGGTACACAGAATCGGCAGGGAAAAAATTGGATTTTTTTCCCTTTTTTCCCCTTCTGGGCTCTGGGTCTGTTTTTCCAATGGCAGTAAATGAGGTTGAAGGTGTATAATTTTAGAAGAGCTGTGCGTGCGTGTGTGTACATACACATTTTTGTGTGCCTGTGTGTAATATGTATGTACACCTATGGCAGATATGCATAGAATTAAATAGTATTTATAGATGATCAGTAATAGTAAATAGAGAAGACACCCTATCCTTAACCCTTGACATGAGTGACGGACACCTTTAAGCCAGTCACATGACCTTTAAGCCACCCCCAGTCACATGATAGTCAAGCCACTCCCACCTGGTCACACGGCATGCAAGCCACACCCACAAAATAAGCCACGCCCGCAGTGTGGTAGTAAAAGGTTTTGCAGCCCTACACTGCCCAGTCTCCACCCCAGTGCAAGAGATGACTGGGTTGGCCAAAGGGGGGGGGGGATATTTTCTTTTATTTTCTGATCTGTAGCTTACAATGAATCTTGTCGAGGGAGCTGCACTCACAAGACTGGTGTCCTCTCTATTTGCCAGTCAAAATAACCTTAGATCTGAAGGGCTGACAAATCCCTTGTGTGTCCAATCACACTTGGCCAATAAAATTCTATTCTATTCTATGTCTTTTCCCAAGAATAACAGCCCAGCAAATCAAGGGTTTTTTCCCCACCTATTACACGTGTGTATTGATTCAGCTTTTGGCTTCCTTTTTAATACATTTAAGATTCATTATCTCTCGTCTCTAGTGAGACGTGTTTGTGGACTTGTAAGCTGTAAGACCTTGTTATGCTTTTCTATTGACAGGCCAATCTGTTCTGGGTATCTAGGAACTTCCTCCCCTTGTCCTTCCCACTGACTTTTTAAATTTGCATTCTCTCGTGGGTTCTGCTTATTTTATGACTATTATTAATCATTGCTGTTTTTCTACCTAGCTTGTGGTATCTACAATTAGGTGTAGGAAATTAGTTGAATGAAAAGAAGGACCAGGAGAGACAGGATAGCAGCCTTCCAAGATCTCAGGGGCTGCCACAAAGAAGAAGGAGTCAAGTTGGTTATGATCTATAAAGCCCTTCATGGCACCGGACCAGAATATCTCTGGGACCGCCTTCTGCCGCACGAATCCCAGCGGTTAGGTCCCACAGGGTTGGCCTTCTCCGGGTCCCGTCAACTAAACAATGTTGTTTGGCGGGACCCAGGGGAAGAGCCTTCTCTGTGGCGGCCCCGACCCTCTGGAACCAGCTCCCCCCAGATATCAGTGTTGCCCCCACCCTCCTTGCCTTTCACAAGCTCCTTAAAACCCACTTCTGTCGTCAGGCATGGGGGGAACTGAGATATTCCTTCCCCCTAGGCTTATAGAATTTATACATGGTATGCTTGTATGTATGAGTGGTTCTTTAAATTGGGGTTTTTTAGATTGTTTTTAATATTAGATTTGTTTACATTGTATTATTATATTGTTGTTAGCCGCCCCAAGTCTTTGGAGAGGGGCGGCATACAAAATAAGTAAGTAAGTAAGTAAGTAAGTAAGTAAGTAAGTAAATAAGTGAATAAATAAATGCACCTGAGGGTAGAACAAGAAGCAATGGGTGGAAACTAAACAAGGAGAGAAGCAACTTAGAACTAAGGAAGAATTTCCTCATGGTTAGAACAATTAATCAGCAGAACACCCTGCCACCAGAAGTTGTGAATGCCCCAACACTGGAAGTTTTTAAGCAGATGTTGGATAACCACATTCTGAGACTTTCAAGGGGAGATTGGACTGCCCTTTGTCTGGGTGATGTAGGGTCTCCTGCACCAGCAGGGGTTTGGACTAGAAGATCTGCAAGGTCCTTCCAACTCTAATAATAATAATAAATAAATAAATAGATAAGTAAGTAAGTAAGTAAGTAAGTAAGTAAGTAAGTAAGTAAGTAAGCAAGCAAGCAAGCAAGCAAGCAAGTGAATAAGTAAATAAGTAAATAAATAAGTAAGTAAGTAAGTAAGTAAGTATGTAAGTAAGTAAGTAAGTAAGTAAGCAAGCAAGCAAGCAAGCAAGCAAGTGAATAAGTAAATAAGTAAATAAGTAAATAAATAAGTAAGTAAGTAAGTAAATAAATAAATAATAAATAAATAAATAAATAAAAGAATTTTTTTTAAAAACCACCATCTCCAATTCCTGACTTTAAAAAGGACAGAAAGCATCAAGCCGCTATCTGCTTCATGGTGAATTGCTCCAAGCAACCGTGACTTTTAGCCCCTCTCCAAAGAAATGACCTTATGGCAAACCCCTCCCTCTGGCAGCCCAATTTGCAGCCTCCGCTTTCCGTAAGGCCGGGGCTGTGACTAATGGGACCCGGAAAATGAACCTTCCGCAGTCCTTGCAAAAGGTAGAGAGTCCTCATTCTGGAACCATAACATTTGCCTCTGCTCCCCAGTCCTTTCTGCAGCAGATTAATAGAAACTGCTTCTGGCTGAAATTCATTGCCATGAACTCCAGAAACAAGACCTTGGAGAGCAATAGCCCAGTTCAAAATGACCCTCTGGAAGGATCACTCATCTCCAATGAACCGCCCGGCCTAACAGAGTGCACACCAGAAGCTCAGCTTATTCTTTCCCATAAAACCCCACAAAAACCCGAAGATTTCTTTTAAAATCACAGAGTTTGCAAAAGACATACTGTATTTTTCAGAGTACAGTGGTTCCTCTGCTTAAGAACTTAATTCATTCCATGACCAGGTTCTTAAGTAGAAACGTTCTTAAGAAGAAGCCATTTTTCCCATAGGAGTCAATGTAAAAGCAAATAATGCGTGAAAACCCATTAGGAAAGAAATAAAAGCTCGGAATTTGGGTGGGAGGAAAAGAAAAAAGAAGGACTCGGGGGTGGCGAGGAGGAGCACGCCCCTCCCTCCGTTCGCTCTGGACTGCCAAATCCTCCTTAAGCGCCACCGAAAGGCTCCTCTGGCAGCCCAGAAAAGCCCCAGATGGCCGGGATTAAAGGGAAAATGGCAGGAAAATGGCTGCTCTCAAATTTCCTGGGAGATTTTTCTGGGCTCGGGTTCTTAAGTAGAAAATGGTTCTTAAGAAGAGGCAAAAAAATCTTGGACACCCGGTGCTTATCTAGGAAAATTCTTAAGTAGAGGCACCAATATATAAGATGCATCGGAGTATAAGTTGAGTCCTGACATCTTCTTCCGGGCAATAATATGACTCAAGCATTGATGAATGTGGTTGAATGGTTATTATTGGGGGGATTTAGGACTAGTAATTAATATTTATTACAGGTTTTAGGCTTTATGGTCAGTCAGGCCTTTTGTCCAGAGACCTGGTCACAAAACATGGCTACTTCAGCTTCAACCACAACAACACACGAGCACACAACAGATACAGACTTAAAGTAAACCGCTCTGAACTCGACTGCAGGAAATACAACTTTAGCAACCGAGTAGTTGATGCCTGGAACCCACTACCAGACTCTGTAGTATCCTCACCTGACCCCCCAAAACTTCACCCTAAGACTGTCCACTGTTGACCTCTGCCCAGTGAGGGCCGTGCATAAGTGCACCAGTGTGTCTTCTGTCCCCTGTCCCCATGTTTCTCTCTTACTAGCATCATGCATATAAACATTGTTATGACTTTGTATACCACCAATGCTCACGTGACAAAACAAACAAATACATAAATATTCACCACCATTGTAAGGAAACTTGTGCCTGGCCTTACAGGAAAAGTGGACACAAAGAGGCCACAATTTTCTCCCTTGGTGCCTACGTTCATCCATGCTGCTAATTAAAATCTATTCTAAAATATCTGGAGCTGCAGGTGATGAAATATTGCTGGAATCACAATATTAGAAGGAGGCTGATTTATCATTGTTTCCTAGCAGCGATGGCGGCCCTGACAAGCCCTGATTGCTGGCCATCTTCTTCGTCTCCCGGAATTGATTCCCTTTTTTCAGACAGGCTATTGCAGCCCGACCAGGTCTCACATCTCGGACAGACACCCCCCCCACTCTGCTTAGGCCAAAGTTGCAAGGCTCAGCCAATTGCAGCACACAGGTGGTTTTCCATCCTTCTCTTCTGTGGCAGATTAACTGCTCATTTAATGAGTGTTTAACTAAAACGTTGCTTTAGGTCATTGCTGGAAAAAATTAAAGAACTTCTACACTTGACAGAGTTTCCTGATAAAACCTGATGCAGGAGGTTTGTATAACACGGGGCTTCTCACACTCACAATATTACAAGCACCAAGGGATTTCCTTCTTCTAGGGACACATTCATGATGGTGATGACCTTGGTCTTTGGTAGCACTTGCTAGGACAGGCGGTGGTGGAGGTGGAGGAGGAAGAGGAGGAGGAGGAGGAGGAGGAGGAGGAGGAGGAGGAGGAGGAGGAGGAGGAGGAGGAGGAGAGGAAGAGAAGAAGAAGATCCTAACAGCAATATTATTCAGGCTTACATACCACTTCATAGACTTTACTGTTGGGAATAGCAACCCTGGGTGATATTTCTGTTAAATCAGAGGCTGGAGGCCGATGAAGAGGATAACAGCTCTTTATTTAATAATCAGGAACATCTAAAGTGACCAGCTCACAGGCAGGTAGTGACTTAAAAACAAGCAGCCAAAACCGCACCTTATCTACTTTGTTACTAGCGCTGGGATTGGTGACAATGTTTCAAGACTTCGCGCCGGGGCTTCCTACTGGTTGCGCCCGGAGGCTCCTTATTGGTCGCGCCTCGGCTTCCCATTGGTTGCGCTAGCGGGCTTCTTATTGGTCGCCCTGCTCCAATCAGCGATCACCTTTATTCTAACAACTTGCAAACATAACAATTTCATTGTAGGATATATGCATAGTCAAATATATCTAAGAAAGAATAGAAGAGAAGAAATAGGAATACAACAGATCAATGAAAGAATAGAAGAAGAGATATAGGAATAGAAGAAAGGTGTAGGAGATATAGGAGAGCAATAGGACAGGGACGGAAGGTACTCTAGGGCACTTGTACTCGCCCCAGCCAGATATGTGAAGAAGCAGAGAGATGGAAAAGGCCAATAAACTCAAAACCACACAACTGAACCAAACGGCAGTGGAAAAGAAAGAAACGGATAGTTCTGCCGGGTCATTTTTATCCTTCTGGCTTTAATTCTCCCAGGCCTTTTGGCCAGAGACTCAGACCTGGTCACACAAAACATGCTGGTTTTTTTAACTTCCCTTTGCTTGATGTTCTCCAACTGCATTATTCATAATTGTTGTTTTCAGCAGGAATCATTTATGAATACCTGCACACATTATCCAGTTAGATCTTTGGAAACTTTGGGAGTTTTGAGTCCCTTTGTGTGTTGAAAGAGGTGGCTCTGAGCCATTTTGCCTTCTGTTTCCCTCACGGAGAATCCAATTTCTGCATGTGAATACAGACCCGAGTTTAGATGAATAGCTCACACATGCATAAATTATGACTCTTTGCAGGTGAAGTACTTGTAAGTAGATTCCTTAAATTATTCTTAAGAGTACTTCCCTTCGAAATATTGCATTTCATGTAATGGCATGCTATTCATAATTAACAATGGATTTCAGAATAAAACAGCAGCTGCCAAAAAACCCAACACAGTTCTCGGCTGCATCAACAGAGGGAGGGAATCAAGATCACGCGAAGGGTTAATGCCACTTTACAAGGCCTTGGGAAGAAGGCCACACTTGGAAAACGGCATCCAGTTTTGGTCACCGTGATGCAAAAAGGATGCTGAGACTTTAGAAAGAGTGCAGAGAAGAGAGACAAAGAGGATTAGGGGGATGGAGGCTGAAACATATGAAGAACGGTTTTGCAGGAACTAGGCAGAGCAGCTATCCAGTATCTCAGGGGTGGCCACAAAGAAGAAGGAGTCCACCTATTCTCCAAAGCACCTGAGGGAAGAACAAGAAGCATTGGGTGGAAACTAAACAAGGAGAGAAGCAACTTAGAACTGAGGAGAAATTTCCTGACATTTGCAACAATGAATAAGTAGAACAGCCTGTCTCCAGAAGTTGTGAATGCTCCAACACTGGAAGCTTTTAAGCAGATGTGGGATAACCATCTGTCTGAAGTAATATAGTGTTTCCTGCCTAAGCATGGGGTTGGACTAGAAGACCTCCAAGGTCCCTTCCAACTCTATTGTTGTTGTTGTTGTTGTTGCTGTTGTTATTATTATTATTATTATTATTATTATTATTATTATTATTATTATTATTATGTGGACTTATGACCACAATTGAGCCCAACAGTTTGGTTGCTAAGCAAGAGAAACATAGAAACATAGAAGTCTGACGGCAGAAAAAGACCTCCTGGTCCATCTAGTCTGCCCTTATACTATTTCCTGTATTTTATCTTAGGATGGATATATGTTTATCCCAGGCATGTTTAAATTCAGTTACTGTGGATTTACCAACCACGTCTGCTGAAAGTTTGTTCCAAGGATCTACTACTCTTTCAGTCAAATAATATTTTCTCACGTTGCTTTTGATCTTTCCCCCAACTAACTTCAGATTGTGTCCCCTTGTTCTTGTGTTCACTTTCCTATTGAAAACACTTCCCTCCTGAACCCTATTTAACCCTTTAACCTATTTAAATGTTTCGATCATGTCCCCCCTTTTCCTTCTGTCCTCCAGACTATGCAGATGGAGTTCATGAAGTCTTTCCTGATAGGTTTGATGCTTAAGACCTTCCACCATTCTTGAAGCCCGTCTTTGGACCCGTTCAATTTTGTCAATATCTTTTTGTAGGTGAGGTCTCCAGAACTGAACACAGTATTATTCCAAATGTGGTCTCACCAGCACTCTATATAAGGGGATCACAATGCAAGGCAGAGAGAGATCGCATAGCATAGGTGCAACACTCTCGGTGTAGCCTGCTACTTTTGCTAAATAAAACCACCATTTAGAAGCTCTGCAACCATTTGAAACCAGCATTTTTCTCCCAACAATGGGAATTTCCAAACCTGTGTCCAGCCTCACTCAGACTGCTATTAATTTAAAGAAAGATGCAAATTTTTACCCGGTCAGAACCCAGCCAGATGCTGCCCAATTCCACAACATTACTTCCTAAAACCTGCAATTCTCTCGGCCTCAGTAAAATCGCTCTGATCCTCCTATTCAGCCCTTCAAGATTGGATTTTTAAAAGTATACTTCAATTATTATATAATTGATGACAGCAATTGATTAACAAAACTGCTCTCTTAACAAAAAAATGGGAGTCACGGCTAATTGCTGACATAATCAGAGTATGACTTGAATTCCATCGTTTTAACACAAGCTGTGTTGATAAGAAATTGAGTGACGTGGCCCAGAGCCAACAGTTCCATTCCATAATTTTTGGACAATTGTTCTTAGCCGTTATTTCATTTCAAATACATGTTGGACCGTGTGGCTGGTATTTTCCACCGTAGAAGAATCTTCACCATGGTGCAATGTTACTTCAGCGAGGTTGAGACTTAATGCTTACAGGATGTCCTGGTAGGGTTCCTCTTCACTGTGGGTGTGGCTTCTTTTGTGGGTGTGGCTTGCCAACCATGTGACCTGGTGGGAGTGGCTTGACAATCATGTGACCGGAGGGGTGATGATAAGGGGGCTGGAGACTAAAACATATGATGAACGATTGCAGGAAGCGAGCTTGGCCCAGGGGAGACATGATAGCAGTCTTCCAATACTTGAGGGGCTGCCCCAGAGAGGAGGGGGTCAGGGTGTTTTTCAAAGCACCAGAAGGCCAGACAAGGAATAATGGATGGAAGCTGACCAAGGAGAGATTCAACCTGGAAAGAAGGAGGAACTTTCTGAGGGTGAGAGCGACCAACCAGTGGAACAGAAGTTGCCTGCAGAGGTTGTGAGCGCTCCAGCACTTGGGACTTTCAAGGGGAGTTTGGATGGCCATTTGTCCGAAATGGTATAAGGAGTCCTGCCTGAGTGGGAGTTGGACCAGATGACCTATAAGGTCCCTTCCAACTCTGAATGAATGAATGAATGAATGAATGAATGAATAAATGAATGAATGAATGAATAAATACTCTACTCTATTATTATTACTATTATTATTATTACTCTACTCTACTCTACTCTATTCTCCATTCCATATGAGACCCAACCGGATGTACAGTTTCCTCCCAGGAGATTCCTAGAGAGGCCCCACGGAGGCTTCTCCCCACCTTTTCCGACCCTGTTTCCTCCCAGGAGATTCCTAGAGAGGCCCCACGGAGGCTTTTCCCTGTCTTTTCCAGTTACAGTTTCGGAGGCTCGTGTTTGTAAGTGGAAAATGGTTCTTGAAAAGAGGCCCAAAAATCTCAAACACCCGGTTCTTATCTAGAAAAGTTCGTAGGTAGAGGTGCCACTGTATTTATTCTCCTTTTCAGCCATTGAGCGAAAGCCGTCCGTCCGTTTGGAGAAGCTCTGCTCGAGGAAGCTGCCTCATCCCTCCGCCTGGTTTTCTCTATAGTTTCTAGGAACTATTTGTCAGTGATTGCAAAGTTACCGGCAGGAGGGAGGGAAGAAAGTTTGCATTAATACCGCATTAAATATCCATTATAATGCGCCATGCCCAACTTCTAGCAGCTTAAAGATAATGTGGGCTATTTAATAACTTTCACGTTCTGCCACATTGCTCAGGCCTGTCATGCAGCACAGATCGCGTAACAAGGTTATTTGTTGGAGGTGTGAATTGTTCCTTTTTAAGGGCACCCTTTAAAAGAGAATTTAAAAAAATTCCCAGCGAAGTGAAAAACACCGTGTCGTTAAGCCCGAAGGGATGAGCCGAGTTTAAGTCAGGACGCGGAAAAGAAAAATGTATCCACCCTAGAACAACCCCAATGTCCCAGGCCTTCAAAGCAGAAAATGGCACTGGCTTCACAGTCCTTTTATGCTCCTCTCTAAGCGATTTGACAGAATCAGCCCCCAACAATCTGGGTCCTTGTTTGACCCACCCTGGAATCTAACCACTGTGCCACCAATATTGCCCCAGTCAAGCAACAAGCTAACAGTAAGCAGCGCAACCAAGCAACCTGCAAGATCACTCACAACAACACTGATTGGAAACATAGAAACATAGAAGACGGACGGCAGAAAAAGGCCTCCTGGTCAGTCTAATCTGCCCTTATAATTATTTCCTGTATTTTATCTTAGGAAGGGTCTATGTTTATCCCAGGCAGGTTTCAATTCAGTTCCTGTGGATTTACCAACCACATATGCTGGATGTTTGTTCCAAGCATCTACTACTCTTTCAATCAAATAATATTTTCTCACGTTGCTTCTGATCTTCCCCCCAACTCACCTCAGATTGTGCCCCCTTGTTCTTGGGTTCACTTTCCTATTAAAAACACTTCCCTCCTGAACCTTATTTAACCCTTTAACGTATTTAAATGTTTCGATCATGTGCCCCCTTTTCCTTCTGTCCTCCAGACTCTACAGATTGAGTTCATGAAGTCTTTCCTGATACGTTTTATGCTTAAGACCTTCCACCATTCTTGTAGGTGAGGTCTCCAGAACTGAGCACAGTATTATTCCAAATGGGGTCTCACCAGCGCTCAATACAGCGGGATCACAATCTCCCTCTTCCTGCTTGCTATACCTCTAGCTATGCAGCCAAGCATTCTACTTGCTTTCCCTACCACCTGACTGCACTGTTCACCCGTTTGGAGACTGTCAGAAATCACGACCTCTAAATCCTTCTCTTCTGAAGTGTTCATTAGCACAAAACTGCCAATACAATACTCAGATTGAGGATTCCTTTTCCCCAAGGGCATTATTTTACATTCAGAAACATTAAACTGCAGTTTCCATTGCTTTGACCACTTATCTAGTAAAGCTGAATCATTTGCCATATTACAGATGCCTCCAGGAATATCAACCCTATTGCACACTTTAGAGTCATACGAAAATAGGCAAACCTTCCCTGCCAAATCTTCCCCTTTGTCACTCACAAAGATATTGAATGAATGAATGAGTGAATGAATGAATGAACCAATCAATCAATCAATCAATCATCAGTCAGTCAATAAGTCAATAAATCAAGAAATATCATTCCCCTCCTTTGTACCCATTGAATTCATGGGCAACTGCTAAGTGGAAGAATATGTAAACCACTGTACACAACTTTGCACACAAGAGGGAAAGGAAGAGCGCCCATCTTACTCTGTTGGAACCTCCTTGTCCTCTTCAGGCTAACGGCTCCTTCTTGGCGTCCCTGCTCCCCTGCTTCCCACCGCCTGACCTGCTCTTCCCTCATCTTGTAGAAGAGGACCTGCTTCTGCTCTTCGTTCAGCTCGGCCAAAAGCTCAGGGTCGATGTAGAGGTCCCGCAAGATTTGCTGCAGCATCGCCGGGCTGAGCCACCAGACAGGGAGTGGCGTGCCTTCAAAAAAACGGTCAGTAGGCAGGGAAGAAAGAACCCAAGGAGGTTCAGCTCAAGGCCACTCAAGCTCCCTCCAAGCCTCACGGATGAACATCGGAGACTCTTTTTCAGAACCAAGGAGGGAAAAACCAAATAAAAAGAGGGATACTTCTCGGGAGCTTCCTTTAAGGGACCCCCAAAATAAGTCTTGAGGGCTTCATCCACCCACAGATCTGCCTGAAGAAGGATGGAGCCAAGACTTATTATTGGATGTGCCCCAAAAGGCAGCCAAGAAACGTGAGATCTTCTGCTTGTTAGTTGCCAGAGGAGAGTTCAGAATATTTTTTTTAAAAAATCAGAATCTGGCCCCTGGTTTCTGCTCGTACCATCCAAGCTACGCAACGAAGCAACACCATCAGCGCTTAACAAAGAGTGAACCTCCTTCGGCTGCTCTTTTCCTTCCTCTGGGGTTTTTTCCAGTGGGTGATGTCATGGGTAAAAGCGACAACTACACCGGTGATATCCATGTCATCTGAGGGAAGCGATCTCCCCTCGGAAGAGACACACAGCTGGGTCCCTTCATGGCTGCAACCTATGCCTCCCCCTGCTCGCTCCGGGGTCATGTTTAGCTACTGTCAACAACCGCAACACACACAAACACAAACACGAGCAGGGTGATTCAGCCTCCCCTAATTAAAAAGGATGGAGAGAGAGAGAGAGACGGAGAGGGAGGACGCCTGTCCACATTCATAGGGCAGGTCATTAATATTAATTCAGCCCTTGGCAGCTCAGTCTTTTGACCCATCGGTGTGTTTTCCGCTGCAGGGAGAGAGGAGGGAACGAGACGGCCTTGCAAGCCAACGGTGGGTCTTTCTCTCACTCTTAATGAAATCCTACAGATGGCCCTTTTAGGATCCCTGTTAAAATTACGCAGATGCCACTGTTTTTGTTGCCGGCAATGATCCCAAGGTGTCAAGCAGGATCATCAGTGATGGGCTTCTACAGGTATGGTCAGGCACGCAGAACCGGCAGTAAACTTTTGGTCAGGTACATAGAACCGGTAGAAAAAATTTGATTTTTTTTCCTTTTCCCCCTTCTGGGCTCTGGGTCTGTTTTTCCTATCGCAATCAATGAGGTTGGATGTGTATAATTTTGGAAGAGCTGTACGTGTGTGTGTGTGTTTATACAGTTTATATATTAGATGGTGTATATTTTTGTGTGCCTGTGTGTAATAGGTATGTACACCTATGTCATATGTACATAGAATTAAAGAGTATATTTTGGATGGTCAGCAAGAGTAAACAGAGAGGGAAATGGTCTCTCTTGGAGGCCAGGAGAGGCCAGGCACCCAAACCCAAACCCTTGTCGTGAGTGACCTCAAGTTGGCCACCTTTAAGCCAGTCACATGACCTTAAAGCCACCCTCAAGTCACATGATCATCAAGCCACTCCCACCTGGTCACATGGCTGGCAAGCCACACCCACAAAATAAGCCACACCCACAGCATTGTAGTAAAAGAAATTGCAGCCCTTCACTGGGGATTATGGAGAGTTCAGCCTCCCAAAGCCACAGACGGTTGATGCCTTTATGAAGCCCCATCGGAATGGCATCAAACCCAAGAGAAATTCTCAGGGAGAAATGGGCCTACAGAGCCTGATCCCCCCCTTTCATAGTCCACATGTGGATCCCATTTGAAGATGGGGGCTGCAAATAGAATAAGCGGAACCTTTAGAAGCAACTCTAAAGTTACCCATAGGATTCTGAGATAAGGAAGGAAACATGTTTCCCTAATCAACAATAACCAAAGAATAGAAGAGAAGAGAATGGAATGGAACACAACAGAACACAGCAGAACACAAAGACAGAATAGAATAGAATAGAATAGAATAGAACGGTTATCCAATCTCTTCTTTAAAACTTCCAGTCATGGAGCAATTACAATTCTCCTTAGTTCCAAGTTTTTTCTCTCCTTGCTTAGTTTCCATCCATTGCTTCTTGTTTCTCAGCTGTTTTGGGGAGCAGCTTGACTCCCTCTTCTTTGTGGCAGCCCCTGAGATGTTGGAAGGCTGCTATCACGTCACTCCAAGTCCTTCTTTTCATCAGGCTGGACATATCCAATTCCAGCAATTGTTCTTCCTATGTTTTAGCCTCCCGTCCCCTCATCGTCTTTGTCGCTCTTCTCTGCACTTTTTCTAGAGTCTCAACAACATTTTGCTTAGACCTACCAGAGACGAGTCCTTAGGGAGTTGGGTGGCATACAAAGTGAAATGAATGAGTGAATGAACAAACGAACAAACAAACAAATAATAAGGGGTCTGTGGATTAATTTGTACCATGGACATACGGAGAAAGTTTGCAGGAACTGTACATGGATGGTCTAGCAAAGAGAAGGACCAGGGGAGACAGGATAGGAGTCTTTCAATACTTGAGGGGCTGCCCCAGAGAGGAGTGAGGGGGTCAGGCTGTTCTCCAAGGCACCAGAGGGTCAGACAAGGAGCAATGGATGGAAGATGACCAGGGAGAGATTCCACCTCGAATAAGGAGGAACTTTCTGATGGTGAGAGCGATCAACCAGTGGAAGGTTGTGAATGCTCCAACACTAGAGACCTTCAAGAAGAGATGGGACTGGCATTGGTCTAGAGTGGCATAGGGTCTCCAGCAGGGGGCTGGAATAGATGACCTACAGGGTCCCTTCCAATAATAGAGAGAGAGATGAGAGAGAGAGAGAGAGATGAGAGAGTTATTTCCCCCAGTCTGGAGTCATCTACAAATCTGATGAGTCCCCTTTCCATCCCGAAATCTAAACCATTTATGAAGATACTGAAGAGAACTGAGCCTAAGATTTTGGAAGTTGTTATTGCTGCTGTTACTCTTTCCGTTGTCTGCCAGATTGTTTTGACTGGATTTGGTTCCCAGGGCCAGCTAAGGATATTGAAGGAACCACATGCCTTGTTCCAAGAAATATAACATTGCACAGTTGAGGACTTGCTATTCCTTCCATTTATGTTCAGAACTTTCAGTATGGCACGAGGCAGCATCGTCCTCCTCTCTGTCTTCCACTTCTAGAATCATTTCAGAGAAATACAGAGAGTTGGTTTTTTTTTAATGGCAAAACAAATGTTTCCGGCTCTGAGTTATCTGTTATTTTAACAGTTAAAATCACTGTTTTCTCTTTAATATGGTTGGTTTGTCTCGTGCAGTTCTTTCAGGAACAGACCTAAGCCTATAGTGACCTCTAATGGACAGACTGAACTAGGTTTTTGGAAAGGAGGTAAGGAAGGAGGGAAGAAATGGAAGGAGGGAGAGAAGGAGGGAGGGAGAGAAGGGAAGAGAGGGAAGGAGCGAGGGAAGGGAGGAGGGAAGGATGGAGGAAGGGAAAGAAGGAAGGAGGGAAGGAAGGGAAAGGGAGAGAAGGAGGGAGGGAGAGAAGGGAAGGGAGGGAGGGAAGGATGGAGGAAGGGAAAGAAGGAAGGAGGGAAGGAAGGGAAAGAGGGAGAGAAGGAGGGAGAGAAGGGAAGGGAGGGAGGGAGGAAAGGAGGGAAGGAAGGAGGGAAGGAAGGGAAAGAGGGAGAGAAGGAGAGAGGAAGGGAGGGAAGGAAGGAAGGAAGGGAAGGTGGGAGAGAAGGGAAGGGAGGGAAGGAGGGAGGGAAGGGAGGAGGGAGGAAGGGAGGAGGGAAGGAGGGAGGAAGGGAAAGAAGGAAGGAAGGAATGAAGGGTGAGTGGTAGGGAGGGAGGGAGAGAAGTTGTGGGGGCTTCATCGCTGGAGGCTTTCAAGGGGAGACTGGACATCCATTTGCCAGAAATGGTATAAGATCTCCTGCTTGAGCAGGGGGTTGGACTAGATGACCTACAAGGTCCCTTCCAACTCTGTTATTTCCCTGTGTTCTATAGAGAGAGAGAAAATGGCAAAAAAGATGTTGAGACTCTAGAAAGAGGGAAGAGAAGAGCAACAAAGAGGATTAGGGGATAAATGGAGGCTAAAACACATGAAGAACAGTTGCAGGAACTGGGCCTGGCTGGTTGAATGACCAGAAGGACCAGGGGAGACACGAGAGCAGCCTTCCAATATCTTAGGGGTTGCCACAAAGATTTGGGAGTCAACCTATTCTCCAAAGCACCTGAGGGTGAAACAAGAAGCTTAATAACCATATCAAAAGATTGGTCATAAAATCAATTTAAAAACTCATTCAACAGCTGCCTGCTTAGCAATGGAAGCTTTTGTCCCAATTATAGTGATAAGTCCAGGACTCCGTTTCGGTGTCTAAATGCCAAGTTTCATCCCTGAAAAAGAAGACGTCCATCATAAGCTGCATTTTCAGGATCAGTCCCCTTTTATGTTATTAAATCTGTAACCAATCGGAAAGGATCAACGCTTTCTGTGGTGCTGCCCAGGGGAGTAGTATTGTTTCCGTCACAATTGCAGCCCACATAAACTCTGGAGTTTTGGGAACAACCCTGTCATTCCAAAAAAAATAGACTGCAAAAGACAGAAAGGAGTTGTGGATTCTCTGGTGAATTAAAAATGAAAATCGACAGATGTGCAGAAATGGACAGGATGACCATGGAGAGGGTAACTAGTAACTCCGTTAAGTTTGTAACTGTTGTGTGCTCGTGTGTTGTTGTGGTTGAAGATAAAGTCCTCATTGACAGGAAGGACGTTGTGGCAGAAGATTTTATGGGCTGTGCTGAGGTCGTGTTTAAGGCGATGGAGTTCTAAGCTTTCTCAACCTAGGATTCTAAGTCTGGTTGTGTAGGGGATTCTGTTGCGAGTGGAGGAGTGGAGGGCTCTTCTCGTAAAGGATCTCTGGACATTTTCTAGGGGGTTGATGTCCGAAATGCGGTGTGGCTTAAAGACAGATGAGCTGTATTCAAGGCTTGGTCTGGCGAAAGTTTTGTAAGCTCTGGTGATTAGTGTGAGATTACCGGAGCAGAAGCTACATAGGATTAGATTAACAACTCTCGAAGCCCTTTTGGGGCTGCTGCTGCAGGGGGCTTTGGCACTTCTTAGGTCATTGGATAGGACTATTCCAAGGACTTTAACAGAATGAGGGTCATCTGGTAATTCTGGTAAATTCTGGTAAATCATTTTTGTTTTAGAAAAAACCACCATTCTTCTCCAATCTCAGGCTACTTCCTTCTAACAGTTCAAGGAAAACCCAACTTAGAATGAGCTTACCCTTGCAATAAATGTTTAAAACAATGTTCAATATATTATAGGGTCACCTAGATTCGGAGTACAGGAGAAAAAAGCTACATTTTAAGGCCCACCTTCAACCTCCCAGGCTGAAGCGTGGCAACAACGATAAAACCCAGACACCCCAAGCAAGGGAAACTGCTAAGGCGTAAAAGCAAATAAAACCAATTTCAAATTATGGGATATCTGTCTGTCTGTCTGTCTGTCTGTCTGTCTGTCTGTTTTGTCAAGTACATAATGTAGGAATATGAAGAAATAATCATATTAATATACATACATAAAAGATTAGAAGAACATTAGAGATAATAGTACAGTGGTACCTCGTCTTTCGAACGCCTCTTCTAACGAACTTTTCAAGATACGAACCCGGGGTTTAAGATTTTTTTGCCTCTTCTTCCAAACTATTTTTACCCTACGAACCCAAGCTGCCTGCGCTGGGATGCCCCCGCCTCCCACTTCCGTTGCCAGCTGAAGCACTGGGATTCCCCTGAGCCTCCCCTCCCTGGGAATCCCCACCTCCGGACTTCCGTTGCCAGGGATTGTGTGAAGGAAGCAAGGCGAATGGAGGGCTTGGAGAGGCACTGAAAGGGTGTGTTTGAAGGAAGAAAAGGGAGGGTGGCCCCCTCGCCTTTCTTCCTTCCCACGCCCCCTTTCGCTGCCTCTCCAAGCCCCCCCTAGCCTTGCTTCCTCCACCCGCCCTCCGTTCGCCTCCCTTCTAAAGTTTGGGATTTTCCTAATGGATTTGCACGCATTACTCGCTTTTACACTGATTCCCATGGGAAATATTGTTTCATCTTACGAACTTTTCTACTTACAAACCTCGTCACGGAACGAATTAAGTTCGTAAGACGAGGTACCACTGTATTCATATACATGATGATAGTAAGACATAAAGAGACATTAGGGCAGAAGATGGGAGGCACGTTGGTGCACTTGACCTGGTCCTGAAGAAATTATAATATCAGCTCCAAATCTCATTAGGAGCAATATTCCTAGCGGCTACAATAAAGGAAAAATAAAACATATTAAAAAGCAGAAAAAGTCTGAATTTAGTTAAGCGCCTCTAACAACTTCATGGAGAACTTTCATGTGGTTTTCTTGGCAATAGCCTTTTGGTCTATGTGTGCATGTGTGCTTGTGTGAGTTTGTGTGTGTGTGTGTGCCATTCCTTGGAGATTTCCCATCCAAGAACTAGTCAGGCCTAATGTTGCTTTTCTTTTTAGTTTTTAGCATTCAGTTTTGGTCACCACACCACAAAAGAGACATTGATATTCTAGAAAAAGTGCAGAAGAGAACAACCAGGATGATAAAGGGACTAGTTGCAGGAACTGGGCATGGACAGTCTAGCAAAGAGGAGGCCCAGTGAGGACATGATAGCAGTCTACAAATGCTTGAGAATATTTGCCACAGGGAGGAAGGGAACATATTGTTTTCCAAAGCACCAGAGAGCCAGAGAAGCAGCAATGGTCAGAAGCTGACCAAGGAGAGATTCAACCTGGAAATAAGGAGGGATTTTCAGGTGGTGAGAGTGATCCACCAGTGGAACAGAAGTTGCCTGCGGAGGTGGTGAATCCTCCAACACTGGAGACCTTCAAGAAAAGACTGGACTGCTCTCATTCTCCCTCTACCTCCCTTGCTGTGTGTTTGTGTTTGTTACACATCCTATCTTCTCCAAAGCCTGATAATTTCCTTTTATTGTAGTCTTTCTATTTGTTTTATGCTGGTGAGTAAAATTAATAGGATTCACCGTTTGGCCTGTCCAGACAGAATGGTCCAGGAAGAGCTCTCTCTCTCTCTCTCTCTCTCTCTCTCTCTCTCTCTCTCTCTCTCTCTCTCATATTTTCTCTTGCTACGTCTTCCACGATTGGACAAGACCCATCCTATGCTGATGCTGGGTCAACAGACAAGGACATTCGTATTCTAAGTGGTATCCTACAGTATGGAGCTTCAAGAAAACAATCTTGAGAGACTCTTCAGGATCAGGACAGGCTGGGCTTCGCATTCTCCATTCTGGGGTCTCAGTTAATAGGTCATGTTCCACGTGTGTTTCCTTCTGCTCAAGCAACCACATCAGCTGGGAGACCACAACGGCAAAAGAACTCTTTCTATTCAACACAACAGACGGGCAAGAATGAGACCTTGTGACTCTGTGGCCTCATGTGTGGTTGAAGGGCAGGGAGCTCCTTCCCCACTGACAGGCAGGCAAAGAGATCCGACACACAGACAGACACATTGACGGAGTGGAAGGCATAGAAGGCTCCCAGCTCCCTGTGAAAAAGCTGCACATGATTTTCAATGCTCATTAAGCTTTATTGGAAGGAATATTTGCCAAATTTTATGTCAATGCATTCATGTTTTTGAGGTTGATTGACAGCAGTTTGAATCAGGTGAAGAAAGAAAAAGCGACAGCAGGCGGTAATATCCGGTCATTGGCCATATCTTGAAGACGTCCAGGTGGAGGTGGTGTTATTTCCCCTTGGGGCTATACAAATGAGATAAAATAATAATTTGATCAGAAACTCTTCCCTGCCCTCCCTTCTGCCTTTGAAACACCTGCCCCTCTCCAGGTCAATTACTTGGAATGTGTTGGACTACGAACAAGGGAACGTCCGATGCACCTCTGGCGCCTCTGGAGTAGAGGAGAGTTGACTTACATTACACAGCATTGGAATCCCCATGGACAGTCCTGTCTCCCATGGGCGGTGGTGTCACTTGGACAGTTTGGGTGAATGCACCTTCCTCCAAGAAGACAACACTTGGGATGGGCATCACCTGTGAAAAGAAAAACAGTAGACAGGGAGATGATAAGTAAAGATACTTAGATAATTTGTTTCCTTCAAAGACATCAGTTTCTTCTACAGAATTACTGGATTCCTATACATTCAGGAAATGATCTCTGACCAAGGGATCCATTTCTGCTAATCTCCCTTCAGCAGCCCCAATATGTCATATATCAACCCAGGTTTCAAGCCTGTCCCAGAGCTGGATTGGCAGGTGTTCCTGTCTTGTGAGTGCTCCTTGTCCACCTCCGGTCATGTCAGAGTCTGAGGGGGATGAGTCAGGCCCCTCTGGATACCCTGGGCCAGGGGGGTTGCCAGCTGATGCAGAGACTGAGAGTGAAGGAGAAAGTGACCTGAGGAGCCACTAGAGGGGGCTGATGGGACAATGGGGGAGTGGTCCCAGTCAGAGGATGAGGAAGACATTCGAGTGGAAAGTCAGTGGATAGATGCTCGATATAGGAGGCTACTGAGAAGGCAAGAGGAATTGCATAGTAAAAGGTATTAGAATAGAATAAAACAGAATAGAATTCTTTATTGGCCAAGTGTGATTGGACACACAAGGAATTTGTCTTGGTGCAGATGCTCTCAGTGTGCATAAAAGAAAAAGATACATTTAGACTTAGAAAAGAGACATTTGTCAAGGATCAGGAGGTGCAACACTTAATGATTGTCAGAGGGGTCAAATAAGCAATGCAGAAATAATCAATATTAATAAAAATCTTAGGATACAAGCAACATGTTACAGTCATAGAGTCCTAAGTGGGAGGAAAGGGATGATAGAAGTGCAGACTTAGTAAAAAGTTTAACATTGTTGAGGGAATTATTTGTTTAGCAGAGTGATGGCGTTCGGAAAAAAGCTGTTCTTGTGTCTAGTTGTCTTGGTGTGCAGGGCTCTGTAGTGACGTTTTGAGGGTCGGAGTTGAAGCAGTTTGTGTCCAGGATGCGAGGGGTCAGTCGATATTTTCCACAGCCCTCTTTTTGACTCGTGCAGTCTACAGGTCCTCAATGGAAGGCAGGTGGGCAGCCGTTGTTCTTTCTGCAGTTCTGATTCT
Source organism: Erythrolamprus reginae (assembly GCF_031021105.1). Lineage (NCBI taxonomy): Eukaryota > Metazoa > Chordata > Lepidosauria > Squamata > Dipsadidae > Erythrolamprus > Erythrolamprus reginae. Next base: position 369,024 of record NC_091954.1, on the reverse strand, counting down.
GATTCAGCTCCTTGGGCAGTTTGAGCTTCCTGAGCTGGCGGAGAAAGAACTTTCTTTGTTGTGCTTTTTTAATGATGTTTTTGATGTTAGGTGACCATTTTAGGTCTTGAAATATGATAGAACCTTGAATATTGAAGGTCTCTACTGCTGATACTGTGTTGTCTAGTATTGTGAGAGGTGGAAGGGTTTCTCCTAAAGTCTACCACCATTTCTACGGTTTTGAGTGTGTTCAGTTGTAGATTGTTCTGGTCACACCACAAGGATAGTTGTTCAACTTCCCGTCTGTGTGCGGATTCATCATTGTCTCGAATGAGTCCGATCACCATTGTGTCGTCTGCAAACTGCAGTAGTTTAACAGATGGATCGTTTGAGATGCAGTCATTGGTGTATAGAGAGAAGAGAAGTGGTGAGAGTACACAGCCTTGGGGGGCCCCTGTGCTAATTGTGATGTCACTTCCACGCAGGACAAAAGCAAAGGGTTTGGGGTAATTGGGTGTGGGGTTTCAATGCCGTTCATGGAAGGGGTTTTAGAATGGGGGGTGCCTGCCTCACTGAAAGACCCTCCGTGCTGGATGAGCTCTTTTATTCTCCTGAATGATAAACAGACTCTGTTGTCTATTCAGAGAGAAAAATTACCCCCTTCTTCTTGCCATTCAATCTGATTTTCACTGCCTGCCGCTTTGTGTGATTTTACCATGAAATAGGAGACTTTTGGGTCGACGCTTTTGCTCCGAAGAGGCCGTGAACAGATCAGCCTTTACCTATGAAGGTGGCACAGAGGGGAAAAGATCTCACTCACAGCTGTGGTGTCTCTCTCTCTCCATTGTCACTATGGACCCTTCTTTGCTAGGAGTGAGAACATTAACTTCCCTGGACCGCCAGACTCTGGTTGACCCTTGGCTTCCTTCCTCTTCTCTTAGTGTTTCTATCACTGCTCTTCTCTGCTCTTGGAAAGCAGGGCACATGGGACATTTTTCCCCAATAGCTTCTCTTTTTTAATGAACTGAATATCAATAGATTCACTAGATAATTAACATTCAGTTTTTATTCATTTTATATCATCTTTATTTCTTAAACTAACTCAAAGGGGTAAATGTATGTAAAACTCCTTCCTCCTCCTATTTCCTTGACCATCAAGTAGCCGTCATAAGACAGGTTGAAAACTCTTTAGATTCATAAACATATGGAAAGATTTATTGATTGGTTTAATTTTATTTTTTGATTAAAACATACACACATTAAAAAGAAACACAAAAACATAAATTTGGGATACATACATCCCCATTTCTATCAGAAGTTCTATGGGAGATATTTACATTTTAAAATTATTTTGTTAACATTTATGCTTGCACAGTTTATTTAAACTGCAAATAAAGTTGCTTATATCTGTTGTTCATCTTTTAGGCTACAATTCTATTTATTTTGCTTCCTTTGTCATTTCTTTCTTTTAATAATATTAATATATTTGTATTCCACGAATAAGTACTCGACAAAACATAATAAATAAATCTCCTTTTTATGTGTCTTATTGAGAAACTCTCATAAACATAATTCTGGTTTTTTCTCAATATCTTCTTTTGTAATTTCTTTTAACCATTTCCCTATCACGTTCCAATAAATTCTTGCTTCTGACCATCTCACAGGTGATGAAATGTTCCATTTTCTTCTTAAACTTAAAAGACCTAGGGGATGCGTTCGGGAACAGTTCTGATGTTCTTCCTGGGGATAAGTGCCAGCGATAGAGCAGCAGACTCCATTCCTTAAGGATGTCACTCATCAAGGGGAAAAACCCCAACCCGAGAGGATACCAAGGCTGCCTCCCTCCTCCTATCTGGCCCCAACATCAGCCCTGTCAGATATTTTGGGCTGAGAGAAGAGCAGACGGAGCCCAGCCAGATTTCAGACCAAAGTGGGGACTAGAACCGTCTCCCGATTCCTCACTTGGTGCTTTGACCACCAGAGCAAACTGACTCTCTAGGGTCCCTCAAACACATCACAGAGTCTTTGGTGGAGAATTTGATCAGTCAAAACTAAAAGGAACCAACCAACAACCCTCAAGAATAAAACCTCCCGTTAATCTTTGTGGAGAATAGGGAATCAATGATGCCAGTATTTCCCAGTCCCTCCTTGATGCCCTATATCTCCCTTTGATCTCACGTTTTAATCCAAAAGAAATATCAATGGCATCTTTTTGAAGTGTTTGAAGGCTCATGTTGTCACTAGTCCACAGTGTTCAAGGCTATTTGTTTAACATAAACTAAAAGAAGGTGTTGAATATTATCCTGCTTTCAGTGATGATCATACTTGCTTAGAACGTAGTGAGTTCTCAGTCATTTCTCAATTATCAATAATTTGCCTTCTTACCTGGTTCAGACAGGAATGCAAGGAAAAGCAATACGAAGAGCAGAGAAAGGATCTTCATGGTGGGATTGGTTCTGGACCAGATTTATTCCTCAGATAGGACACAACTCTCTATTTATGCAGCTATGACAATTGCATCACACTGTGAAATAGTGCAACTACTCTTAAATGTAATTGGAATTGTGGTATTTCCTTCGATTGAAACACTCCTGTGGGTTAACTGTTGAAAACGTCCTTGCAAAAGCAGGAGAGTTGGTCGAATAGTTACAGGGTTCTCATTATAGCTAAAATACTTTGGAATTTATTTATTTCTTTATTCGGTTGGATTTCAATGCCTCCCTTCTCACAGACTCAGGACGGAATTGGGAATGATAAAGATTTGGCTCCATTATTGGTGGCCTGCACAGTTGACACAAGTAGTTACTTCCAAATGAATGACATATCAGGGTAAATTAGTTTTTTATAAAATTCATTTTATTTATTGGATTTGCATGCTGCCCTTCTCCGAGGACTCGGGACAGCTCACAACATATCAAAAGAACATAGCAATACATCTAGAACTCAATTAATATGGCTAAAAAGACTTGTAAAAGATTTTAAAAACTCAAATATAATTTAAAAGCATTGCTTGGTTTGAATGAAATGTAACCAACATCTATTAGCTCTGTTAGGTTGCATTGCACTGACAGCTGCTGGACTTTCAGATCTAAATCTTTTCTTGGGAACAAAATTGAAAGCATGGCCAAACCCTACGGATCAACCTCTGGTGCAACCACTCAAATAAGCTCATCGTTTAATTGCATTTAAATTCCTTCTATCCCACAAATTGATGGCTCTCTCTCCCTCCCTCCCTCTCTCTCCCTCTCTCTCTCTGCTCCCTCCCTCCATCTCTCTCTCCCTCTCTCTCCCTCCCTCCCTCTCTCTGCTCCCTCCTTCCCTCCCTCTCTCCCTCTCTCTCCCTCCCTCTCCCTCCCTCTCTCTCTCTCCCTCCCTCTCTCCCCCTCTCTCTCTCCCTCCCTCTCTCTCTCTCTCCCTCCCTCCCTCTCTCTCTCTCTCTCTCCCTCTGCTCCCTCCAATCCTGACCTCTACTGGGAAGCCCATTGAACTCTTTCCTTCGGCTGAATGCAAAGGGCCAGAGGAGATAGGAGGACGACTCACCCTCCTTTTCCCTTTGGGCTTGTGGTAGAACTGGCCTTAGAAGAGGGTTCTCTGCAGTGAAGGGCAGCCATTCGTGGCCCTACTGGAATGCTCCGGTGTGCGCACTCTTTGGCTTCCTGCCCATGCGCCCAAAGGAGTCCCGGCCGGGACCCACCAGTGGGAAGAAATCCTCCAGGAAGGAGAGCAGCTCATCGGGGAGACGACACTCCCCCATCCCCCCCCCTCTCCCGCTTCCCAGAGTCTCCCCGACGAGTTGCTCTCCTTCCTGGCTGGGACTGACCACCGCCTCCACACCTCGCAAGGACCCAGCCGCGCAGTCACCAGCCAACCCCATCGGCAGCAGCAGCAGTGGCAGCAGAGGCACCCCACGAGCACCGCGCTCTCTGGGCCCATCTAGCGGGGGGCTGTGTTGCTATTGGCGGGGGCAGCACGATTCGGCTTCTGCACATGTTGAGAAGGTGAATCTGGTGTGCATGGCGGTGCATGTTCGGCGGTGGTGGAACTGTGTGCAGCTCCATTTCTGGCAGTGGAAACGGCGTTCCACCCCATCCCGGCTCCTGCCCTCCCCTGGTTCTCTGTGTGGAGCCCATTACTCTGGACCGCCCCTCCCTGCTGGCCTTGAAAGATGGACATGTAAAAACAGAAGTGAATGAACAAGACGTGCAGTGGATACTAGTAGATCAGTGAGACTAGAAATGGCGAAAGTGGCAGCTCGGGAAAGAAAGTCAGAGTTTACTAACAAGAACCACAGGAAGCAACGGTTCAGCTCCAAGTATTACTCCAGATGTTCATGAGTGTCGTGAGTGTGTGCAGAGAGGGAAGTGAGGACATCTCAGGTCACAACTGACATGTGGTTTAGCAATAAAGAGAAACAAGGTAAAGAATAAAACAATGCCCACCATATCATCATATGACCATATCATAGAACCATAGAATCATAGAACCATAGAACCATAGAACCATAGATCTATAGAATCATAGAACCATAGAACCACAGAACCACAGAACCACAGAACCACAGAACCACAGAACCACAGAACCATAGAGTTGGAAGGAACCTCCAGGGTCATCGGGTCCAACCCCCGGCTCAATGCAGGATTCATCAAACCATCCCAGAAAGATGACTGTCCGGTCTCTGTTTGAAGACCTCCAGTGAAGGCGAGCCTACCACCTCCTGTGGCAAACTGTTCCACTGGTTTATCCCCCTTACTGTTAGAAAGCTTTTTCTGATATCTCATCTAAATCGACTCCCTTGTAGCTTCATTCCATGGTTTCTAGTCCTTCCATGTGCTAATGAGAACAAGGCTGACCCCTCTGCTCTGTGACAGCCCTTCAGATATTTGTAGACAGCTGTCAAGTCTCCTCTCAGTCTTCTCCTTTGGGGATGAAACATCCCTCGATCCTTTAACCGTTCCACATAGGACGTGGTTTCCAGACCACTCACCATCCTTGTAACTCTCCTTTGAATTGTTCTAGTTTATCAATGTCCTTTTTAAATTGGGGCCCCCAGAACTGAACACAGTTGGTTATGTGGTCGTACCAAAGTCCTGTAGAGAGGAATCATTACTTCACGTGGGAGAGATTCTATGTTCCTCTTGATATTGTGTTTGTCTTTTTTGCAGCAATACAGCCCGGTCCTTCTCACCTGGGCAGCTCTCAGACATTTTCCTCCCATTATTTTTGCCCAGATGTGGCATCTTGCATTTCTCTCTGTTAAAAACCATTCTGTTAGTTTCATCCCATTGTTCAAGCTTGTCTAGATCTTTTAAAACCCCATCATCTCTACCTTGTTTAGTATTAGCAACACAGCCTGGCTTTGTGTCATCAGCAAATCTGATAAGCTTTCCTTCAATTCCTTCATCTAGATCATTTATAAATAGGTTAAATAGCACTGGGCCTAGGAGAGACCCTTGTGGTGCTCCACGTGAAACATTCCCCCAATAATTGGATGTGCAGCCATTTATTACCCCTCTTTGAGTACGGCCACAAAGCCAGGTTTGAATCCATCCAACGTTTCTATCTGTGAATGTTTCCGTCTAACGGTTCTATCTGTTTATGGTGCAGTCCACCTAGTCCCGTGATGGGGAACCCACGGCACGTGGGCCACAGGGGGGAGGACAGAGCCATGGCGCTGGGCACGCCAGGCGGTGGCCCTGGAGCTTCCGGGTCCCTGTTGCGCCTGCGCACTGACCCGAATGCGCTGGAGAGGCTGGGGAAGGGCTGCTTGCTGCTCCCTCTCCTCACCCGCTTAAGAGCAAGTGGGCTGGTGTTGGGGGGGCACAAAGGGGGGGACACGAGGGGGCTGAGGGAGGGGGCACAAGGGAGGTGCAGGGGGGAGAAACCCTGTTTGGCCCCCACCTCCCCCACTTCCGTCCCTCGCTGCCCCATCTGCCTGCGCTGCCTCGATGCTGGAGCCAAAGGGCCACTGGGGCCACCAGGCCCTTTCCTCTCCCCCCACTGAGAAGAATAGAAGAGAAAGAAAAAAAGGAGGAAGGGAGATAGAAATATGAAAGGAAGAAAGAAAAGGTGGAAAGAAGGAAAGGAAAAAAGGAGAGGAGGGTATGAAGAGGAAAGGAAAGGAGAGGAGAGAGATATAAGAAAGAAAAAGAGATTTAACTTTAAGATTTAATGCCATGGGACTCGGGTGATCTTAAGAATATAAGAAAGAAAGAAAGAAAGAAAGAAAGAAAGAAAGAAAGAAAGAAAGAAAGAAAGAAAGATAGCAGGAGCAGGAGAGATAAGAAAGAAAAAGAGATAAAGAAGGAAAGAAAGAAAGAAAGAAAGAGGAGAAAGGAAGAGAGATAGAGAGAGAGAAGAGGAAGGAAGCCCCACAATCCTTGTCACTAGAAGACAAGTTGAAACAGGGCAGAAATTTAGGGCTGGAAGACACCTCGGAGGTCATCTAGTCCAACCGTCTGCTGCAGAGGAAACCTTACATGGTCTGGATTGTTTTGGTGCCTCAAACAGGGGGGGAAATTGCCCGAAAGGAGGAGGAGTTGAGGAGCCCAAGGCTTCCATGCAGAGGAAGGCAGAGAAGGTTCTGGACTTACGACCACAATTGAGCCCCAAATTTGGGTTGCTAAGCAAGAGCGTTGTTAAGTGAGTTTCACCACATTCTACTCAATCCATAACATCTCCTGGCTCATAACAGTCGTGTGCAATCTAGGGAAGAACATCGGAAGGCACATGTCATGTTCGAATGTACAGAAGTTGTGGTTTCAGGTGTGGCAGAAAGTGGACTCTGGGTCAATGTTCTGTGTAATTTTTTTTTCAGGGTGGGCGGACAAGTATAGTGTCTAAGCTGCAGTCCTTTGGGACTGGGCGGCATAAAAGTATAAACAAACGAACAAACAAACAAACAAACAAACAAACAAACAAATAAATAAGAAAAAAATCCCTTCTTTTTTGTTGTGCTTGGCTCTGGCCCAGCTACTGCCCCAGGGAATGGGGAGGTGGATGCAGGGGAAACTTCAACATGTCCCAGGCCTGTGTTATTGCCGACAGAATCAGTTCAGAGTTTAGTTTCCTTGGACGAAGAAGAAGGTGGGAGTGACTCGGCAGAGGGGGGCTTGGCACACAGCCCAGGCAGTCAATCTCCCTTATCTTCCATTGATTCAGATGAAGACATCTTGGACCCACACAAGCGCAGAATTATACGTAGAAGAGACCAAGTAAGGACATATTACAGGAAATAAGGGAGGCCACCTGTGTTTGGGTGGGGCTCCATAATTAGGGCTGCTGCTATAAATAGCAGCATGTTCCAATTTGTGGAAGAGTATCTGATCGGAGTTTGTCAGGAATCTTGTGTTGCTGGACTTTGTTGCTTTTTCACTTCGTTGGAAGAAGAAGGGGTGTGAAGTTTCTTCACAGCTGCTACCTAAGTACTTAATGACTGCTTTAAAGGAACTTGTACAGACTACCCAGTTGTTTTGGGACGAGTGCTCTTTGCAATACAAAAAGAGTGCTTAGTTTATTTTGAATTTTGTGATAAAGAACATTGTTTTGAATTTTCAAACCTGTGTGTGTCTGAAATTTGTACCCTTGAACTTTCTGGAGGCTCCTACCAGAGAGCCCGGCAGAACAGATTGGAAAGTAATTGTCTAAAAATCCCTTTGTCTTAAGTCTTTACCATTCCTTCCGTTTAGACAGGCTGGGATGCTAATTAGAGAATGGCTGGTAGACAACAACGGTATAAATAAAGTTTAATTATACGGATGAAATCAGTCAATTATATCAGTTTATTAAAATCCCGTTGCTAATTCAGGTTGTTTGGGGGCCAAATTCAGCCTCCTTCCCTCAGCACTTCCACGTGGGGCATTTAGTGAGCTTCCGAGGGCCCCTGAGTTCTGCCCTTGGAGTGAGGGCTGTAGCATCCTTCACGTGCTGTTACGTTGTGCCTTTTATCACAATACCTGAAGTGGGTTTGTCTTTCCTTTGTCCTCTTTTCCTTCAGGTCATCTGGAGGAAGTTTATGTTGACCTTCTTCTCCTGTGATGGAATGGACCTTCCACTTAAGGAAACTCTGTCCAGTATCATAGCCACGTTTTGTGGGACAGAGACAAAGGTTTGTAAGCAATTGGTCCTAGGCACACGTTGTTTATTAGCCTTTGTATTATAATGTCTTTGAAGGGCTGGATGACTCCCAGGTAAAATTGTAAGAATTTAAAGGATTTGTGTGCATGAGGTTTAATTATTTAAATTAAATTTAGGCACTGTGATAAAGGATAATTGGAAAGTGTATCTACACCTGAGAGGGATGAAAATTAGGAAGGTTCAGACTTGATGTCTGATCATTGTGTTTCTTACACATTTGTGTAGATGCTGGTTTTGTAAATTATATTTTCTCTTCTGCATATTATTACAGTAGATCCTATCACTTTAGGAGCACAGGTATAACACTGTCCCCAATAGTATCCTTTGCATTCTCTCATTCTCCCTCTCCCTCCCTTTCCCCTACTCTCCCTAATCCTATTCCTATCTCTCCCTCCATCTTTCTCTCCCTCCTTCCCTCTACTTCCCCCCTATCTCCCCTTCTCTCACCCTTCCTCTCTCCCTCTCCCTCTTTTTATTTCTCCCCCTCTCTCTCCTTCCGTTCTCCCTCCCTCCCCACTCTCCCTCCCTCCTTCTGTCTCTCTCCCGATCCCTCCCTCCCACTCGGTCTCTCTTGTTCTCCCTCTCTTGGTGACTTTGTGGCCTCATGTGTGGTTGAAGGGCAGGGAACTCCTTCCCCACTGACAGGCAGGCAAAGAGATCCCACACACAGACAGACACATTGGCGGAGTGGAAGGCATAGAAGGTCCCAGCTCCCTGTGAAAAAGCTGCACCTGATTTTCAATGCTCATTAAGCTTTATTGGAAGGAATATTTGCCAAATTTTACGTCAATGCATGAAAGGTTTTGAGTTTGATTGACAGCAATTTGAATCATGGGAAGGAAGAAAAAGCGATAGCAGGCGGTAATCTCTGGTCATTGGCCATATCTTGAAGACGTCCAGGTGGAGGTGGTTTTAGTTCCCAATGTGGCTATACAAATGAGATAAAATAATAGTTTGATCATCATGAGTTTAAGATAAACTCTATTATCTGAACCAGAAACTCTTCCCTGCCCTCCCTTCTGCCTTTGAAACACCTGTTCCTCTTCAGGTCAAGGCCTGGGAATGTGTTGGAGTACAAACAAGGGAACGTCCGATGCACCTCTGGCGCCTCTGGAGTAGAGGAGAGTTTACTTACGGTACACAGCACTGCTGTCCCCGTGGACAGTCCTTTCTCCCAATGAAGGTGGTATTGATTGGACAGGGACGGGAAGAGCAGAATCCTCTATAATGGTTACACCCACGGTTGGCATTTCCTGTGGAAAAGAAAACAGCAGAGAGGGAATTGATAAGTCAAGATACTTTGTCATTTAAATATCTTTTTTCCTTCTAAGACATCACTTTCTTTTGCAGAATTGCTGGATTCCTATGAATTCAGGAACTTATCTCTGACCAAGGAATCCATTTCTGCTAATCTCCCTTCAGCACCCCAATATCTCATATATCAACACCGGTTTCAAGCTTTGCCCCAGAGCTGGATTGGCAGGTGTGCCTGTGTTGCGAGATCTCCTTGCTGACCTCAGGTCCTGTCAGAATCTGAGGAGGATGAACCAGGCCCCTCTGGATACCCTCGGCCAGGGGGTTGCCAGTTGATGCAGAGACTGAGAGTGAAGGAGAAAGTGACCCGAGTGAGCCTGAGGAGCCACTAGAGGGGGCTGATGGGACAATGGGGGAGTGGTCCCAGTCAGAGGATGAGGAAGACATGAGAATGGAAAGTCAGTGGATAGATCCTCACTATAGGAGGTTACTGAGAAGGCGAGAGGAGTTGCATAGTAGAAGGCATTAGCCAACAGCTTTAGCCTCTTTGGGGTATGATGTCACTTCCAGGCAGGACAAAAGCAAAGGATTTGGGGTAATTGGGTGTGGGGTTTCAATGCTGTTCATGGAAGGGGTTTTAGAGTCACTGAAAGACCTTCTTTTAATTCTGTGAACCTCTTATTATTGAAGCAACTAGCCTGATCCCAGCCCAGATCCAGAACAAATACGACTTTAGTAACCACGTAGTTGAGGCAGGGAAGCCACTACCTGACTCTGTAGTATCATGGCCCTAACCCCAAAAACTTTACTTTTAGATTATCCACTGTTGACATCACCCAATTCCTAAGAGGTCCTAATTTTTCTCTCTTACTAGTATCATGTCTATAAACATTGTTATATCTTTGTATACTACCAATATGTACATAACAGAACAAATATATATTAAAAAAATGAATAAATAAATTGGTGGTAGACGAGCGTCAATGGAATTCAAGGTGGGCTGGACGTAGATTCTTTTTGGGTACAAAGGGATTCAAGGCTGATGACAAGTTTGACCCTTCCCTCGGGCTCAACGTGGTCAACTCCTACATTTAATAAAGGCTTTGATCAGTCACAAAACTTTACATGCACCATCCAAAAATGTTTAATGTCCAATTTCTTAATCTTCTTCTTTTAAGGAATCCACAGTCCATGCTGGATGAAAAAGAAAATATTCTTCCATCCATCCATCCATCCATCCATCCATCTATCTATCTATCTATCTATCTATCTATCTATCTATCTATCTTTTAGTAGTATCATGTATATAAATATTATTATATCTTTGTGTACCAGCAATACGTACTTGAATGAATGAGTAAGTAAGTAAGTAAGTAAGTAAGTAAGTAAGTAAGTAAGTAAATAAGTAAGTAAGTAAGTAAGTAAGTAAGTAAGTAAGTAAGTAAGTAAGTAAGTAAATAAGTAAATAAATAAATAAGTAAATAAATAAAGTACTGTGTTCAGTTCTGGAGACCTCACCTACAAATAGATATTGACAAAATTGAACGGGTCCAAAGACGGGCTACAAGAATGGTGGAAGGTCTTAAGCATAAAACGTATCAGGAAAGACTTCATGAACTCAATCTGTAGAGTCTGGAGGACAGAAGGAAAAGGGGGGACATGATCGAAACATTTAAATATGTTAAAGGGTTAAATAGGGTTCAGGAGGGAAGTGTTTTTAACAGGAAAGTGAACACAAGAACAAGGGGACACAATCTGAAGTTAGTTGGGGGAAAGATCAAAAGCAACATGAGAAAATATTATTTTACTGAAAGAGTAGTAGATCCTTGGAACAAACTTCCAGCAGACGTGGTTGGTAAATCCACAGTAACCGAATATAAACATGCCTGGGATAAACATAAAGATTTCAGACCAAAGTGGGGACTAGAACCGTCTCCTGATTCCTCACTTGGTGCTTTGACCACCAGAGCAAACTGACTCTCTAGGGTCCCTCAAACACATCACAGAGTCTTTGGTGGAGAATTTCATAAACCAAAACTAAAAGGAACCAACCAATAACCCTCAAGAATAAAACCTCCCGTTAATCTTTGTGGAGAATAGGGAATCAATGATGCCAGTATTTCCCAGTCCCTCCTTGATGCCCTATATCTCCCTTTGATCTCAAGTTTTAATCCAAAAGAAATATCAATGGCATCTTTTTCAAGTGTTTGAAGGCTCCTGTTGTCACTAGTCCACAGTGTTCAAGGCTATTTGTTTAACATAAACTAAAAGAAGGTGTTGAATATTATCCCGCTTTCAGAGATGATCATACTTGCTTAGAGCGTAGTGAGTTCTCAGTCATTTCTCAATTATCAATAATTTGCCTTCTTACCTGGTTCAGACAGGAATGCAAGGAAAAGCAATACGAAGAGCAGAGAAAGGATCTTCATGCTGGGATTGGTTCTGGACCAAATGTATTCCTGGGATGGGACACAACTCTCATTTTATGCAGCTATTATGATTACATCACACTGTGAAATAGTGCAACTACTCTTAAATGTAACTGGAATTGTGGTATTTCCTTCGATTGAAACACTCCTGTGGGTTAACGGTTGAAAACGTCCTTGCAAAAGCAGGAGAGTTGGTTGAATAGTTACAGGGTTCTGCTTATAGCTAAAATACTTAGTAGTTTATTTATTTATTTGGTTGGATTTCTATGCCTCCCTTCTCCACAGAGTCAGGACGGAATCAGGAATGATAAATATTTGGCTCCATTATTGGCGGCCTCCAGAGTTGACACAAGTAGTTACTTTCAAATGAATGACATATCAGGGTAGATTAGTTATCCACAGTTTTAATGTAGATAACATCTTTTAGCTCTCTGTAACATCTCTGTCTGTCTGTCTGTCTGTCTGTCTGTCTCTGTCTCTCTTTCTCTCCCCCCCCCCTCTCTCTCTCTCCTCCCCAGTGAATATTAGTAGAACAGTGAGACTACAATTTCCAATCTGGAGTTTTAAATCTTTGCATGGGATGGAATGAGTCTGGCTGGAATGTATCTGTTACGGACGGAGTTGCACCGTCGCTGCTGATTGGCTAATCTGGAAGTGGGAGAAACCAATGACGGTCAGTAGCCGGTTGGGTGACAGGCAGGCCCTCAAAAGCAGCTTCCCTGCAGCCAGCCGGCAGTTGGTTTTGCAATCCAGCAAAGGTCAATCAAGGTGCTGAACTGCTCCTACGTCTCGTCTCTTCATTCCCACACAGTCCAACATTGGCGATGAAGGTGGAGGAAGAAGGACAACAGGACAAAGGCCACTCGTGGCATCCACGGCGGGGGGGGGGTTCCATAATATTTTTACTAGCACTCTGTGGGTGTGGCTTAATTTGTGGGCATGGCTTGATGGTCATGTATGTATGTCATATGTGTACATACATATTACAGACAGGCACACAAAAATATACATTGTCTAATATATATACTCTTTGGATATATACACACATATAGACATTCAACCTCACTTACCGCATTTGGAAAAAGTCACCCAGAGTCCACTTTCTGCCACACCTGAAACCACAACTTCTGTACACTAGACCATGACACCTGCCTTCCGATGTTCTTCCTAGTTTGCACACAACTGTTATTAGCCAGGAGATGTCATGGATTGAGTAGAATGTGGAGAAACTCACTTAACAACGCTCTTGCTTAGCAACCCAAATTTGAGGCTCAATTGTGGTCATAAGTCAAGGATCATCTCTGTCTTCCTCTGCATGGAAGCCTTGTGCTCCTCAACTGCTCCTCCTTTCTTTACTAGCTTAAAAGGGAGCCCAGAAGCTATAGCATAATTGTTAGCTCTCTCGACTTTGAATCTGCCGATCGGAGTTCAAATCCCAGTGAAACCACCTTTTTTTAAAAAAAATTAATTTTTATTTATTTATTTATTATTATTATTATTATTATTATTATTATTATCATCATCATAATCATTTATTAATTATTTCCATGGGCACATCAGGAAGGTTCCCTTTTGCCCAGCAAGAGCTGGAGGGTATTTTTAATGCTTTCTTTTTTTTCCCACTAAGAAGGGATTAAAAAGACCCAAACCCCTTTTATTATATAAAGAAGCATGATGATGATGATGATGATGGTGATGATCATACTAATAATAATACTACTAATAATAGTAAATAAATAAATAAATAAAATTACATTTTTTTAAAGAAAATCGGGATTTGAACCCCGATCGGCAGATTCAAAGTCAAGAGAGCTAACAATTACGCTATAGAATTAGCTATGCTTCCAGCCTCTCTCCAAAGCAAGTAAAGGGGGGTCCTTTCAGCAAAAGGAGCTGGGAAATCCCACAATTTCAACGTCATAGAGTGTTCGGGGTTCGGGTTCGGTGACGTCACCCGAATTTTTTGTAAAGTCCACCCGAATCCGCCGAACCCAAATTTCGGTGGGTTCGCCCATCACTACTGATAAGTAATTCGGAGTCTTTGGAGAGGGGCGGCATACAAATCTAATAAACTACAACTATAATTCATTTAAAAGTAACTAGTTGCCTCTACTCTGCAGGCCACCAATAATGGAGCCAAATATGTATCATTCCTGATTCCGTCCTGAGTCTGTGGAGAAGAGAGGCATAGAAATCCGACCGAATAAAGAAATAAATAAACTCCAAAGTATTTTAGCTATAAGCAGAACCCTGTAACTGTTCAACCAACTCTCCTGCAACAGTTAACCCACAGGAGTGTTTCAATCGAAGGAAATACCACAATTCCAATTGCATTTAAGAGTAGTTGCACTATTTCACAATGTGTTGTAATCATTATAGCTGCATAAATAGAGAGTTGTGTCCCATCCCAGGAACCAATCCCAGCATGAAGATCCTCTCTCTGCTCTTTGTATTGCTTTTCCTTGCATTCCTGTCTGAACCAGGTAAGAAAGCAGCGGCCGATAAGGTCCCACAGAGTTGGCCTTTTCCGGGTCCCGTTGACTAAACAATGTCATTTGGCGGGCCCCAGGGGAAGAGCCTTCTCTGTGGCGGCCCCGGCCCTCTGGAATCAACTCCCCTCAGAGATTAGAACGGCCCCCACCCTCCTTGCCTTTCGCAAATTACTTAAGACCCACCTGTATCGTCAGACATGGGGGAACTGAGACACCTCCCCCAGGCTTTTATATTTCATGTTTGGTATGTGTATGTTGAATGGTTTTAAATGATGGGGTTTTATATGTTTTAATATTAGATTTGTTTCATTGTAATATTGTTTTATTATTGTTGTGGGCTGCCCCAAGTCTTCGGAGAGGGGTGGCATAACAATCTAATAAATTATTATTATTATTATTATTATTATTATTATTATTATTATTATTATTCCTAATTGAGAATTGAGAATTGACTGATAACTCACTATATTCTAAGCAAGTATGATCATCACTGAAAGCAGGATAATATTCAACACCTTCTTTTAGTTTATGTTAAACAAATAGCCTTGAACATTGTGGACTAGTGACCACATGAGCCTTCAAACATTTCTTTTGGATTAAAACTTGAGATCCAGGGAGATATACAGCAGAAATGGACATGCTGACAAGGAAATTAGAAAGGAAATAGGATTCAGATTATTATAGGATATGGGATAAATTTTACAACTGGTTAAAAGAAACGACAAAGGAAGTGAAATAAATAGAAAGGAAGCCTAAAAGATTAACAACACATAAAAAGAACTTTGTTTGAAGTTTAAATAAGGATGTGCAGGTATAAACGTTAACAAAATAATAAAAAAATGTAAATATCTTCAACAGAAATTCTGATAGAAACAAGGATGTATGTTTTTGTGTTTGTTTTTAATGTGTGTAAGTTTTAATCCAAAATTCCTGAATTTACAGGAATCCAGCAGTTCTGCAAAAGAAAGTGATGTCTTAGGAGGAACAAAATATCTAAATAACAAGGTGTCTTCACTTTCCATTTCCCTGTCTGCTGTTTTTTTTCCACAGGAAATGCCCAGCCCACGTGTCATGGTATGGGAGGATTCTGCTCTTTCCGTCCCTGTTCAATCATAGCCCCCCCTGCTGGGAAACAGGACTGTCCAGAGGGGTCACTATGCTGTGTACCGTAAGTAAACTCTCCTCTACTCCAGAGGCCCCAGAGGCGCATCGGACGTTCCCTTGTTCGTACTCCAACACATTCCAAAACCTGAAGAGGAGCAGGTGTTTGAAAGGCAGAAGGGAGGCAGGGAAGATTTACTGGTTCAGAGAACAGACTTTATCTTAAACATATGATGATCAAACTATTATCTTATCTTATTTGTATAGTTTCAATGGGAAATAACACCACCTCCACCTGGATGTCTTCAAGATATGGCCAATGACCAGAGATTACCGCCTACTATCGCTTTTTCTTCCTTCTCATGATTCAAATTGCTGTCAATCAACCTCAAAAACATGAATGCATTGACATGAATTTTGGCAAATATTCCTTCAAATAAAGCTGAATGAGCATTTAAAATAACGTGTAGCTTTTTTACAGGGAGCTGGGAGCCTTCTATGCCTCCCAATCCGTCAATGTGTCTGTCTGTGTGTCAGATCTCTTTGCCTGCCTGTCAGTGGGGAAGGAGTTCCCTGCCCTTCAACCACACATGAGGCCACAGAGTCACCCGGTCTCATTCTTCCCCATCTGTTGTGTTGAATAGAAACAGTTCTTTCGCCATTGTGGTCTCCCAGCTGATGTGGTTGCTTGAGCAGAAGGAAACACAAGTGGAACATGACCTATTAACGGAGACCCCAGAATGGAGAATAGAGGCCCAGCCTGTCCTGATCCTGAACAGTCTCTCAAGATTGTTTTCTTGAAGCTCCATACTGTAGGATACCACTTAGAATACGAATGTCCTTGTCTGTTGACCCAGCATCAGCATAGGATGGGTCTTGTCCAATCGTGGAAGACGTAGCAAGAGAAAATATGAGAGAGAGAGAGAGAGAGAGAGAGAGAGAAAGAGAGAGAGAGAGCTCTTCCTGGACCATTCTGTCTGGACAGGCCAAAAGGTCAATCCTATTAATTTTACTCACCAGCATAAAACAAATAGAAAGACTACAATAGAAGAAAAATTATCAGGTTTTGGATAAGGAACTAGGTGTAACAAACACACACACAGAGGGAGGGAATGAGATGGAGAACCAGAGAAAGAGAGTGGGAGGGAGGGAGGGAGGGAGGGAGGGAGGGAGATAAATGTTACAGAGGGCTAATAGACATTATCTACATTTTATTAAAACCATGCATAACTAATCTACCCTGGTAAGTAATCAATTTGTAAGTAACTAGTTGCCTCTACTCTGCAGGCCGCCAATAATGGAGCCAAATATTTATCATTCCTGATTCCGTCCTGAGTCTGTGGAGAAGAGAGGCATTGAAATCCAACCGAATAAAGAAATAAATAAATTCTAAAGTATTTTAGCTATAAGCAGAACCCTGTAACTATTCAACCAACTCTGCTGCTTTTGCAAGGACGTTTCCAACCGTTAACCCACAGGAGTGTTTCAATCGAAGGAAATTCCACAATTCCAGTTACATTTAAGAGTAGTTGCACTATTTCACAGTGTGTTGTAATCGTTATAACTGCATAAAATGAGAGTTGTGTCCCATCCCACGAATACATTTGGTCCAGAGCCAATCCCACCATGAAGATCCTTTCTCTGCTCTTCGTATTGTTTTTCCTTGCATTCCTGTCTGAACCAGGCAAGAAAGCAAATTATTGATAATTGAGAAATGACTGAGAACTCACTACGTTCTAAGCAAGTATGATTATCACTGAAAGCAAGATAATATTCAACACCTTCTTTTAGTTTATGTTAAACAAATAGCCTTGAACACTGTGGACTAGTGACAACAGGAGCCTTCAAACACTTGAAAAAGATGCCATTGATATTTCTTTCGGATTTAAAACTTGAGATCAAAGGGAGAATTTATTGGAACATGATAGGGAAATGGTTAAAAGAAATTACAAAAGATATTGAGAAAAAAAAACAGAATTATTTTTATGAGAGTTTCTCAATAAGACATATAAAAAGGAGATTTATTTATTATGTTTTGTCAAGTACTTATTCGTGGAATACAAATATATAATATTATTGAAAGAAAGAAATGACAAAGGAAGCAAAATAAATAGAATTGTAGCCTAAAAGATGAACAACAGATATAAGCAACTTTATTTGCAGTTTAAATAAACTGTGCAAGCATAAATGTTAACAAAATAATTTTAAAATGTAAATATCTCCCATAGAACTTCTGATAGAAATGGGGATGTATGTATCCCAAATTTATGTTTTTGTGTTTCTTTTTAATGTGTGTATGTTTTAATCAAAAAATAAAATTAAACCAATCAATAAATCTTTCCATATGTTTATGAATCTAAAGAGTTTTCAACCTGTCTTATGATGGCTACTTGATGGTCAAGGAAATAGGAGGAGGAAGGAGTTTTACATACATTTACCCCTTTGAGTTAGTTTAAGAAATAAAGATGATATAAAATGAATAAAACTGAATGTTAATTGTCTAGTGAATCTATTGATATTCAGTATGTAAAAAAGAGAAGCTATTGGGGAAAAATGTCCCATGTGCCCTGCTTTCCAAGAGCAGAGAAGAGCAGTGATAGAAACACTAAGAGAAGAGGAAGGAAGCCAAGGGTCAACCAGAGTCTGGCGGTCAAGGGAAGTTAATGTTCTCACTCCTAGCAAAGAAGGCTCCATAGTGACAATGGAGAGAGAGAGACACCACAGCTGTGAGTGAGATCTTTCCCCCTCTGTGCCACCTTCATAGGTAAAGGCTGATCTGTTCACGGCCTCCTCGGAGCAAAAGCGTCGACCCAAAAGTCTCCTATTTCATGGTAAAATCACACAAAGCGGCAGGCAGTGAAAATCAGATTGAATGGCAAGAAGAAGGGGGTAATTTTTCTCTCCGAATAGACAACAGAGTCTGTTTATCATTCAGGAGAATAAAAGAGCTCATCCAGCACGGAGGGTCTTTCAGTGAGGCAGGCACCCCCCATTCTAAAACCCCTTCCATGAACGGCATTGAAACCCCACACCCAATTACCCCAAACCCTTTGCTTTTGTCCTGCGTGGAAGTGACATCACAATTAGCACAGGGGCCCCCCAAGGCTGTGTACTCTCACCACTTCTCTTCTCTCTATACACCAATGACTGCATCTCAAACGATCCATCTGTTAAACTACTGCAGTTTGCAGACGACACAATGGTGATCGGACTCATTCGAGACAATGATGAATCCGCACACAGACGGGAAGTTGAACAACTATCCTTGTGGTGTGACCAGAACAATCTACAACTGAACACACTCAAAACCGTAGAAATGGTGGTAGACTTTAGGAGAAACCCTTCCACCTCTCACAATACTAGACAACACAGTATCAGCAGTAGAGACCTTCAATATTCAAGGTTCTATCATATTTCAAGACCTAAAATGGTCACCTAACATCAAAAACATCATTAAAAAAGCACAACAAAGAAAGTTCTTTCTCCGCCAGCTCAGGAAGCTCAAACTGCCCAAGGAGCTGAATCAGAATCAGAACTGCAGAAAGAACAACGGCTGCCCACCTGCCTTCCATTGAGGACCTGTAGACTGCACGAGTCAAAAAGAGGGCTGTGGAAAATATCGACTGACCCCTCGCATCCTGGACACAAACTGCTTCAACTCCGACCCTCAAAACGTCACTACAGAGCCCTGCACACCAAGACAACTAGACACAAGAACAGCTTTTTTCCGAACGCCATCACTCTGCTAAACAAATAATTCCCTCAACAATGTTAAACTTTTTACTAAGTCTGCACTTCTATCATCCCTTTCCTCCCACTTAGGACTCTATGACTGTAACATGTTGCTTGTATCCTAAGATTTTTATTAATATTGATTATTTCTGCATTGCTTATTTGACCCCTCTGACAATCATTAAGTGTTGCACCTCCTGATCCTTGACAAATGTCTCTTTTCTAAGTCTAAATGTATCTTTTTCTTTTATGCACACTGAGAGCATCTGCACCAAGACAAATTCCTTGTGTGTCCAATCACACTTGGCCAATAAAGAATTCTATTCTGTTTTATTCTATTCTAATACCTTTTACTATGCAATTCCTCTTGCCTTCTCAGTAACCTCCTATATCGAGCATCTATCCACTGACTTTCCACTCGAATGTCTTCCTCATCCTCTGACTGGGACCACTCCCCCATTGTCCCATCAGCCCCCTCTAGTGGCTCCTCAGGTCACTTTCTCCTTCACTCTCAGTCTCTGCATCAGCTGGCAACCCCCCTGGCCCAGGGTATCCAGAGGGGCCTGACTCATCCCCCTCAGACTCTGACATGACCGGAGGTGAACAAGGAGCACTCACAAGACAGGAACACCTGCCAATCCAGCTTTGGGACAGGCTTGAAACCTGGGTTGATATATGACATATTGGGGCTGCTGAAGGGAGATTAGCAGAAATGGATCCCTTGGTCAGAGATCATTTCCTGAATGTATAGGAATCCAGTAATTCTGCAGAAGAAAGTGATGTCTTTGAAGGAAACAAATTATCTAAGTATCTTTACTTATCATCTCCCTGTCTGCTGTTTTTCTTTTCACAGGTGATGCCCATCCCAAGTGTTGTCTTCTTGGAGGAAGGTGCATTCACCCAAAGTGTCCAAGTGACACCACCGCCCATGGGAGACAGGACTGTTCACAGGGATACAAATGCTGCGTAAGGTAAGTAAACTCTCCTCTACTCCAGAGGCGCCAGAGGTGCATCGGACGTTCCCTTGTTCGTACTCCAACACATTCCAAGTCATTGACCTGAAGAGGGGCAGGTGTTTCAAAGGCAGAAGGGAGGGCAGGGAAGAGCTTCTGATCAAACTATTATTTTACCTCATTTGTGTAGCAATGAGAAATAACACCACCTCCACCTGGACGTTTTCAAGATATGGCCAATGACCGGAGATTACTGCCTGCTGTCGCTTTTTCTTTCATCACCTGATTCAAACTGCTGTCAATCAACCTCAAAAACATGAATGCATTGACATGAATTTTGGTAAATATTCCTTCAAATAAAGCTGAATGAGCATTTAAAATAACGTGCAGCTTTTTCACAGGGAGCTGGGAGCCTTCTATGCCTTCCACTCCGTCAATGTGTCTGTCTGTGTGTCGGATCTCTTTGCCTGCCTGTCAGTGGGGAAGGAGTTCCCTGCCCTTCAACCACACATGAGGCCACAGAGTCACCCGGTCTCATTCTTCCCCATCTGTTGTGTTGAATCTTTCACCACTGAGGTCTCCCAGCTGATGTGGTTGCTTGAGCAGAAGGAAACACAAGTGGAACATGACCTATTAACGGAGACCCCGGAATGGAGATTGTGAGGCCCAGCCTGTCCTGATCCTGAAGAGTCTCTCAAGTTTGTTTTCCTGAAGCTCAACACTGTAGGATACCACTTAGAATATGAATGTCCTTGTCTGTTGACCCAGCATGAGCATAGGATGGGTCGTGTCCAATCATGGAAGACGTAGCAAGAGAAAATATGAGAGAGAGAGAGAGAGAGAGAGAGAGAGAGAGCTCTTCCTGGACCATTCTGTCTGGACAGGCCAAAAGGTGAATCCTATTAATTTTACTCACCAGCATAAAACAAATAGAAAGACTACAATAAAAGGAAATTATCAGGCAGAGGATAAGGTTGGAGTTGTTACAAAAACACACATACAGGAAAAGAGGGAGATAGAGAACAAGAGAGGGAGGGAGGGGGGAGGGATAGAGAGAGGGGGAGGTAGGAAGAGAGAGGGAGAAAGGGGGAAAGAGAGAGGGAAGGAGGGAGAGAGAGTGAGAGTGGGGGAGTGAGAGGGAAGGGGAGGGAGAGAGAGAAAAGAAAAAGAGAGAGAAAAAAACAGAGAGCTAGGGAGGGATAGGGATAGGTAGAGGGAGAGAGGGGGGAGCTCGACGGATTCTATTGGGGAGAGTGTTATACCTATGCTCATAAAGTGATATGATCTACTGTAATAATATGCACAAGTGACAATAATGATTGACAAAATTCACAAATTTGAACAGGTTGCAGGATTCAAAATTAGCAGAGAAAAAACAAAGATAATAGCAAAAAATATGACAGGAACACAGTTTAGTGAACTTGAAGAAACCCTCAAAATAAAACAACAAAAAGGTCAAATGCTTAGGCTTGTAGATTACAGCAAACTGCAGAACCATTAAAAAAGAGAACCATGAAAAATTAATCCTTGATATGGAAGAAGATTTCACTAGGTGGTCTAAACTTTCACTTTCCTTAATGGGATAAATTGTTGTAATTAAAAGTAACATGCTTCTTGTTATGCCAGGCTTCATGTTACGAGCCCCAATTAAGTCCAAAGTGTAAATTCAAAGAAACACATTGTTGTAAAGTAAACAAAGAGTTGGTTTATCAAAAGAAAAATATTGTACACAAGCACTTTAATCAGCCAAAGTGCTCTCCCACAAACCACAAGCCTGGAATGCTGTGAAAACAAAAACAAAAGCAGAGCAGATAAAGGCAGCTGTGAAGGCATCACAGCCAACCCCCTTCAAGAGTCCACTTGCTGTATTTAACTGTGAATTGTTGAAAACAATCCTGGTAAATCCTGGAGCAGTCCAAAATCAAACAGCACTCGTCTCTCACCAAACGGATAATCTCCCACGCACACTCTCAGCGACACTGGCAATTTATCAGCAGCCCCATTAGCCTAATTGCCCCAGCCACAGGTGTCCTCCCTTATCTTCTATAATACTTGTGCAGTTGTTCCCTTCTCGTCATGAACCTGCGCCTGCGAGCATCTATGAATCCCTCTTCCTCCGAGTCTAATGATGATGACTCACTAATAGGATCATTAGCTAATCGGCTGCCTGTCACTACCTCATCATCTGATCCTGCTTCACTCCCAGAATCTTCCCTTGACACAGAATCCTCGCTGTCTGAAGCTGTTGGCAGTAAAACCGGTCTCTGATAACGTGAGGATTCTCCCAAACCGACCCCCACAGTCCTCGGAGCAGGAGCTGTCTCAGAGCCAACCACACTTCCTTGTTTTTTGCACCTTTTTCAGACAGTACCAATTAAACTAAACAAAATCTTTTTTAACAACCTCCACAAAAAAAACTCCATAGAATTATTTGGGGGGGAAAAAACATGTGAGGATCAAACTTAAAACCTTCCCATAAAAGAAGAGGGGGCTTCAGACTACCTAATATAGAGCTGTACTATCAGGCATCAATTCTAAATCAATTGAAAGAATAGATTATATTTTTAAAAAGTCAAAGAATGCTAACCCTCGAAGGTTTTGATCTTCAATCAGGGTGGCACCCTTTTCTAACACCTGACACCCATAAAATACCAGCATACTTCACACAACCCTATGTAAGAAAGGCCTTAATTGATACCTGGCAGTACATAAAAAGAAATCAATACCACTCCATTCCTAAATGGATATCCCCAACCGAAGCAACCCTATACCCCAAGGCCCCATCTCCTGTCAAAATTATAACATACGAGCTATTATTGGATGACAACAATGACCTAATATCTAAACAAAAAATCCTGGTAAAAGGAATTAAACTTGACTGGCTACATTACCTACAAATGAAATCAAAATATAAGGAACATAAAAACAAATTTGACTTCCAAAAAAACAATACACTTGATAGGATTATTTTAACCTCAGAAAAGAAAACAATATCTAAAATATACAACTTTCTTTTACAGTACGATACAATAGAGGGACAGGTCAAAGGGACAATGGTCACATGGGCCCAAAACTTTGGTTACTCAAACTACTTACCAGAGCTTACAAAACTTTCGCCAGACCCATCCTCGAATACAGCTCATCTGTTTGGAACCCATATCACATCTCAGACATCAACACCCTTGAAAAAGTCCAGAGCTACTTCACCAGAAGAGCCCTTCACTCCTCTACCCGTAACAGAATTCCCTACGAAACTAGACTTACAATCCTGGGTCTAGAAAGCTTAGAACTACGACACCTTAAACATGATCTAAGTATTGCCCACAAGATCATATGCTGCAACGTCCTGCCTGTCAATGACTACTTCAGCTTCAACCACAACAACAAATGAGCACACAACACATTCAAGCTCAACATTAACCGCTCCAAACTTGACTGTAAAAAATACGACTTTAGTAATCGAGTTGTCGAAGCATGGAATTCACTACCGGACTCTGTAGTATCATCCCCCAACACCCAACATTTTACCCTTAGACTATCCATGGTTGACCTCTCCAGATTCCTAAGAGGTCAGTAAGGGGCATCCATAAGCGCACTAGAGTGCCTTCCGTCCCCTGTCCTATAGTCTCTCCTATATCTCGTATTTCTTCTCTACTATATCCTCTATATCCTTCATTGTGTGTTATTGTGTATTGGACAAAATGAATAAATAAAATATTCAACCAGCTCTCCTGCTTTTGCAAGGACGTTTCCAACAGTTAACCCACAGGAGTGTTTCAATCGAAGGAAATTCCACAATTCTAATTACATTGAAGAGAAGTGGCACTATTGCACAGTGTGATGCAATCTTTATAGCTGCATAAATAGAGAGTTGTGTCCTATCTGGTCCAGAACCAATCCCAGCATGAAGATCCTTTCTCTGCTCTTCATATTGCTTTTCCTTGCATTCCTGTCTGAACCAGGTAAGAAGGCAAATTATTGATAATTGAGAAATGACTGAGAACTCACTATGTTCTAAGCAAGTATGATCATCACTGAATATGGATAATATTCAATATTTTCTTTTAGTTTATGTTAAACAAATAACTTTGAACACTGTGGACTAGTGACAACAGGAGCCTTCAAACATTTCTTTTGGATTAAAACTTGAGATCCAGGGAGATATACAGCAGAAATGGACAGGCTGACAAGGACATTAGAAGGGAAAGAAGATTCAGATTATTATAAATTTTACAACTGGGTAAAAGAAAGAAACGACAAAGTGAAATAAATAGAAAGGAAGCCTAAAAGATTAACAACAGATAAAAACAACTTTGTTTGACGTTTAAATAAGAATGTAAAGGAATAAACGTTAACAAAATAATTAAAAACTGTAAATATCTCCGAGAGAAATTCTGATAGAAATGAGTATGTATGTTTTTGTGATTGTTTTTAATGTGTGTATGATTTAATCAAAACTAAAAATCAACCAATGAATAAATCTGTCCATATGTTTATCAATCTAAAGAGTTTTCAACTGGTACTTGATTGTCATGGAAATAAGAGAAGAAATGAGTATTAGATAAATTTGCCCTTTCGAGTTAGTTTAAGAAATAAAGATGAGATAAAAATGAATAATAAGTGAATATTAATTATCTAGTGAATCTATTTATATTTAGTTTGTAAAAAAGAGAAGCTATGGGGGAAAAATGTCGCCTATGCCCTGCTTTTCAAGAGCAGAGAAGAGCAGCGATAGGGGCATTGAGAGAAGAGGAAGAAAGCCAAGGGTTAACCAGATTCTGATGGTCAAGGGAAGTTAATGTTCTCACCCAAACTCTCTACCCAAAGCACCAGCAGAACCAGCCACGATAACTCCGGATTATTTCTTAGCAAAGAAAGATCTGTAGTAATGATGCAGAGAGAGAGAGACCACCACAAGGTCTTCTTGGTTGTGAATGAGATATTTTTCCCCCTGTACCACCTTAATAGACACAGGCACACCTGCCAATCGAGGTCTGGACCAAGCTTGAAACCTGGCTTGATATATGATATATTGGGGTGCTGAAGGGAGATTAGCAGAAATTGATTCCTTGGTCAGAGATAAGTTCCTGAATTCATAGGAATCCAGCAATTCTGCAGAAGAAAGTGATGTCTTAGAAGGAAAAATGATATCTAAATGACAAAGTATCTTGATTTATCATCTCCCTCTCTGCTGTTTTCCTTTTCACAGGTGATGCCCAGCACAGGTGTCTTGGTATTAATGGATCCTGCCATTTCGTTTACTGTGAATTTCCCTACATCTCCCGTGGGATGCGGGACTGTCGATGGGGATACCGATGCTGTACACTGTAAGTAAACTCTCCTCCACTCCAGAGGCCCCAGAGGTGCATCGGACGTTCCCTTGTTCGTACTCCAACACATTCCCAGGCCTTGACCTAAAGAGGGGCAGGTGTTTCAAAGGCAGAAGGGAAGGCAGGGAAGTTTTTCTGGTTCAGATAACAGACTTTACCTTAAACTTATTGAGAAGCTCCCTTCTAAATCAGGGGGGAGTTGGGGAACCCTTGCAGGGCAGTGCTGAGGAATTTAACTCATTTTTCGCTGATAAAATCGCTCGGATCCGAGCAGAACTCGACTCCAATTGCATAGCAGTATCGGCTGACAATGAGTCAGTCGAGATGACTGGGGCTAAACGTCTTTGTCCATCTGTCTGGGAGGAGTTTGACTTGGTGACACCTGATGAAGTGGACAAGGCCATTGGGGCTGTGAGTTCTACCACCTGTTTACTGGATCCGTGTCCCTCTTGGTTGGTTTCGGCCAGTCGAGAGGTGACATGGAGCTGGGTCCAGGAGATTGTCACCGCCTCCTTGGGGAGGGGGTCCTTCCTGGCTCCTTATAAGGAGGCACTTGTGCGCCCCCTCCTCAAGAAGCCTTCCCTGGATCCAGCCATGCTTAATAACTACCGTCCAGTCTCCAACCTTCCCTTCATGGGGAAGGTTGTTGAGAAGGTGGTGGCACTCCAAGTCCAGCGGTCCTTGGAAGAAGCCGATTATCTAGGGCCTCAACAGTCGGGTTTCAGGCCCGGTTACAGCACGGAAACTGCTTTGGTTGCATTGATGGATGATCTCTGGCGGGCCCAGGACAGGGGCTTGACCTCTGTCCTGGTGCTTCTTGACCTCTCAGCGTCTTTTGATACCATCGACCATGGTATCCTTCTGCACCGACTGGAGGGGTTGGGAATGGGAGGCACTGTTCTTCAGTGGTTCTCCTCCTACCTCTCCGGTCGGTCGCAGTCGGTGTTAGTGGGGGGTCAGAGGTCGACCTCTAGGTTTCTCCCTTGTGGGGTGCCTCAGGGGTCGGTCCTCTCCCCCCTGCTATTTAATATCTACATGAAACTGCTGGGTGAGATCATCCAAGGGCATGGGGTGAGGTATCATCAATATGCAGATGATACCCAGTTGTACATCTCCACCCCATGTCCAGTCAACAAAGCAGTGGAAGTGATGTGCCGGTGCCTGGAGGCTGTTGGGGACTGGATGGGTGTCAACAAACTCAAACTCAATCCAGACAAGACGGAGTGGCTGTGGGTATTGCCCCCCAAGGACAATTCCATCTGTCCGTCCATTACCCTGGGGGGGAACTATTGACCCCCTCAGAGAGGGTGCGCAACTTGGGCGTCCTCCTCGATCCACAGCTGACATTGGAACATCATCTTTCGGCTGTGGCGAGGAGGGCGTTTGCCCAGGTTCGCCTGGTGCACCAGTTGCGGCCCTATTTGGACAGGGAGTCATTCCTCACAGTCACTCATGCCCTCATCACCTCGAGGCTCGACTACTGTAACGCTCTCTACATGGGGCTACCTTTGAAAAGTGTTCGGAAACTCCAGATCGTGCAGAACGCAGCCTCGAGAGCCATCGTGGGGCTTTCCAGATTCGCCCACATATCTATAACACTGCCGATCAGTTTCCGGTCACAATTCAATGTTGGTTATCACCTTTAAAGCCCTACATGGCATTGGACCAGAATACCTCTGGAACCGCCTGCTACCGCACGAATCCCAGCGGCCGATAAGGTCCCACAGAGTTCGCCTTCTCCGGGTCCCGTCGACAAAACAATGTCGTCTGGCGGGCCCCAGGGGAAGAGCCTTCTCTGTGGCAGCCCCGGCCCTCTGGAATCAACTCCCCCCGGAGATTAAAATTGCTCCCACCCTCCTTGTCTTCCGTAAACTACTTAAGACCCACCTATACCGCCAGGCATGGGGGATTTGAGACACCTTTCCCCCAGGCTTATTATAATTTATGTTTGGTATGTATGTGCTGTTTGGTTTTTAATTATGATAGGGTTTTTAGGGTTTTTTTTAATATTAGATTTGTGCCTGTATAATATTGTTTTTATCGTGTTGTGAGTCGCCCCGAGTCTTCGGAGAGGGGCGGCATACAAATCTAATAAATT